>NW_028234440.1:12110851-12120851 GCF_977035675.1 Penaeus japonicus
AAGGCATGAAGAGGTTAGGTTTGGGTTATATTGCTTTAATGGAGATTGCCGAGTAGTGTAGGTTTTGTTTGGGGGGGGGGATAGGGGATTGGGTGTGTTGTGTTTGTGTGTGTATGTGTGTGTGTGTGTGTAGGTGTGGATGCATGTGTATGTGTGTGCGTGTGTTTGTGTTTGCGTATGTGTGTGTGTGTGTATGTGTGTGTGTGTGTGTGTGTGTGTGTGTGTTGTGTATGTGTTGTATGTGTATGTGTATGTGTGTGTTGTGTGGTGTGTGTGTTTTTGGTTGTCTGTGTGTGTTGTTGTATGTGTGTGTGTGTGTATGTGTGTGTGTGTGTGTTGTTGGTATGTGTATGTTTGTGTGTGTGTTATGTGTGTGTTGTGTGTATGTGTGTGTGTGTATGTGTGTATGTATGTGTGTGTATGTGTGTGTTGTGTGTATGTGTGTGTATGTGTGTGTGTTGTGTGTATGTGTGTGTGTTGTGTGTATGTGTGTGTGTTATGTGTATGTGTGTGTGTTGTGTGTATGTGTGTGTGTTGTGTGTATGTGTGTGTGTTGTGTGTATGTTTATGTGTGTGTTGTGTGTATGTGTGTGTGTTGTGTGTATGTGTGTATGTGTGTGTGTTGTGCGTATGTGTGTGTGTATTATGTGTGTATGTGTGTGTGTTGTGTGTATGTGTTGTGCTTATGTGTGTGTGTTATGTGTATGTGTGTGTGTTGTGTGTATATGTGTGTGTTGTGTGTATGTGTGTGTTGTGTATGTGAGTGTGTTGTGTGTATGTGTGTGAGTGTTGTATGTATGTGTATGTGTGTTGTGTGTATGTGTGTGTATGTGTGTGTGTGTTATGTGTATGTGTGTGTGTTGTATATACATATATATATATAATATCTACTTATATATATATAACTATCCGATATATATACATAAAATATATATATATATATACACACCCCATATACCAAAATATATATATATACATATAACATTATACTTATACAAAATATAATATATATATATCCAATACTTATTACATATACACATAATATATACTAAACTTATAATACATATACATATACCACATATATATAAATATATATATAAATACTTATACATATATATACATATATATATATATATATACTTATAAAATATATATCCATTAAGACATCGATACACATATAACATCTCAAATATATATACACATATAATTATATACCTCATATATATCTGTTTATATATATACTTATATATACACACATATTATACATATCATATAATATATCTTTATTACATATACATATATATATATACTACACCCATACAAGTATATATATATACATATATATATACATATCCATATATCTATATCTACTATATACATATATATATAACAACTTAACATATACCTATATATATACTCATACACTCATATATATATATATACACAACAAATACCATATATCACTCCATTATATATATACACACATAATATAGTATATATATATATATATATAAATATATCTATAAATAGATATATATATATACTATATACACATTTGTTGAACATACCACATATATTATATACACCATATATCATATATATACACATACATACACACATATACAAATATACTCCACATATATGTACCACATATATATACACACACATATATATATCATATATATATCCATATATACACACATATATACATATATACTACATATATTATATAATATATATATTATATATATTGATATATATACACACCGATATATATATATAAGATATATCCAATCACACATATATTATATATATAATACATAAACCCACCCACATATTCATACACACATATATATACAAAAAATACCACATAAATATGATATATGCATATATAATACACACAGATATAAAACATGTTATATGCATATATATCCAACACATATTCCACACATATATATAACAAATATACATCATATATATTCATATATATTATATACATATATATATACACCATATATAATATATATACACACATATATAACATGAATAGTGTATCATATATATATACACATTATACAACATGTATAATATGCATATATATATACACACACATATATACATATATATACACACACATAATATAACATATATATATACACACAACATATACATATATATATCACACACACATATATATATATATATATACATATTAATATATATATATATATATATAACACAACTATATTAACTTATATATAGCATATACACATATATACTCATATATATACACACCCATATAACAAACTACTTATGTCATATATAAAACATATATATACCACACACAAAATGTATATATATATAACCACACACATATGGTTTAAACCATATATATACATAAGATATATATCATAATATATATAAAACTATATATAAATAATTTGTATAAAACAATATATACATATATAAACATATAGATACATATATACATATTCACAAATATAAACCAAAATATACATATAATATATACATATTATATACACAGGGACTAAATTTACATATATTTATAATATATATAAATACACCCACATATAGCTACTATATATATATATATAATATATATACATATATATATATCACCCACACACATATATATTATATATATATAAAAATATATCTATATATAACTATAACATAAATAAATATATTACCAAAATCCCTATGAATATACCTACATAAATATAATATTTATAATATATATTACACTACATATACATATCATATACATAATATTACACCATATATATACATATACAAAGGTGTAAAATATACATATATATATTCTATAAGTATAAGTATATATAAAAGTATATATATGATATATATATATATGTGATATATTAATATCTAAATATAGAATATATATATATATCCTACAATAAATGTGCATTTATAATATCATATATATGTATATTATATAAGTGCATATAAATAATATATTGTATATGCATATATATATATATAATATAGTATATATAAATATATAATATATATTATAAAGTCTTGTATATAACTATAATATAATATGTATAATTATTAATATATAATATATCTTTAAAATTTTGATTTTACATATATATATACAAAAATATAATATACTTAATATATATTATATATAAACAATAATAAATAATATATATATAATAAGGTAACATATATATAATATGAATGAAATATATATAAATATATTATATATAAATATATAAAATATATATATATATACAATATTGTATTAAATACATATACAACATATCTAATATATAACATCTCTATATATATATATATATTAATATTATTCTCTATATAAATAGAATATATATTATATATATAAATAAATATAATATATATATAAATATATTACGTATATATATAATATATAATTATATATAAATAAAATATATATATTGAATATAAATATATATAAAAATAATATAAATATGAATAAATATATTAAAAATATAAAAATCTCTCTGTCTACAAGTATATATATAGTTATATATTATATAATAATATATTATATATATATATATATATATATATATAAATTAACTATATATAATATATCATATATATATACCCACATATAACCTATATATATAATATATATATATATATATATAATATACCCCTACACTCACATATCATGAATATATTAAGTACCACACACCCCATATAAATCCTATATATAAATATTATATATTTATATATGATATACTATATTATATATATATATATATTCATATATATCTGTATACAATATATATATATACTATATATTACAAAATATATATATATATGATATATATATAAAAATTAAATTATAATATATCTATATATATTATAATATATATAGTATATATAAAAATTATATATTATAATATATATATATTATATACATATCTATTATAGAAGTATATATATATGTCTTATATAAGTGAACTAAGTTCGATGTGACAATGATAAAAGTGGTATAAAAGAGCTGAATAAACTTCACTTTTATAAGTACTTTATTTATATATATATATTACATATATATATCAATTATATATATATTAAAAATATAATACAATATACATATATATTAATAACAAAATATAATATAATAATATATATATCCAACACAGACACTCCACATACAATGTAATGCATACATATATTATAACACATATAATATATCTATATATAATATACTCAACAAATATCATAAATATATGTATACATATTTATATATATACATAATATTACAATATATACTATATATATATACTATATTTATATAACAAATATTATATATATATATATATAATCAATATATAAATATATATCAATATAAATATATATATATATATATATATAAAATTATCACTATAAAACATATATCACTAAAAAATAATATAAGTATATCTCTAATATATATATATATATATATATCTATTAATATATATATATCATATATATATATATTCAACTTAGACATAATTGATAAAAGGGTATAAAATAAAACTAAAATTTCATGTATATTCATATATTATACCAAAATATATCATATATTATACTATAATATATATAAATATAATAATATATATATTATAGTATAAAAATATAATCATTAATATATAATATATATATATAAATATATCAATTATATATATAATTATATATAAAATATATAATATATATTATATTAATATATATAGAAGAATATAATAATATATATAATATACCATAATATATAATATTATAATATAATCTTATATATCATAATATATATATATATAATATATATATATATTATATGTATATATTCTATAATATTATATATATATATATAATATATATATATAAAATATAATATATATATATGTATATATATATGTATATATTATATGTATATATTATATATATATATAAATATATATATTTATATATGACTTGCAAAACACTCTTCCGTGTTGATGAATGGCAGATAAACCCACTATACACAAAACAGATAAATTCAATAAATCTGTTTTGTGTATAGTGGGTTTATCTGCCATATTTATATATATATTATATTATATATATAAATATATATATATCACACACACACACACATTTTTACATAAATAATGTCTACATTCATATCATATTTACTCCACTATATCACAATCATACTAATTGCAACATCTTTTTTGTTGTCCATTTATGCTAGATTAATCTTAACCCATTAATGCTTAACCCGTTAACGGCAGGGTGGTTCAGCTATGCCTGGATATTTTGCTGGTTTATTTTGAAATGCGCAGGCATAGCTTCAAGGGCTACTTATACACTGAGGCAGTGACCAGCCGTAAAGTGCTTGGATGCCCAGCGAAACAGCCAGACAAAGCCATGACAAGACGCTCACGTCACTCGGTAGGAAGACCAGCCAAGCCATGACGTGAACGTCACATCTGGCGTTAAAGGGTTAAGGAAAATGCAAACTTCATCTTGCACTCCAAGCTTCCTATCTATTATTGCCCTTTTTATAAAAATTCTGGTCCTTTTATCATTTCTGTTTGTTTGTACATGAATTTGATTGAAGTATTATTCATTTAGGGGAGCTAATGCCTTTGAATCATTAAACACTCAATGTATGACACCAGGAATGTTCTCGGACATCCATGTGTTTATACATTCCTGGAAAAGAGGGTAGCTAAAAGACAAACTGAAATATAATTATGTTCTAAATGGAGATGAGCCGAGAGTAAATCCATAACTTGAAACAAGTGTACAATAATATTAGGCAGGAAATGCTGAGAAGGATAAGAATGAGAATGATTAATTTCACTAAGGACAACCATGCAGAATGGGTAAGAAAACAGAAATTTCATCGCTATGGGAAATTTGGAAATTCTGTTATTGATAAATCATGGTTGTACTCTCTGTTTTCAAAGGAGCATAAATTACCACTTGAGGCTACTTCATGGTTTGCAAAGTGCGAGCCTGAAAGCAAGGGAGTGAGGGTAATGATGATGATTATTAAAGTTACTGCTCAAAAATAAATAGCCAGACTTAAACTTAATGGGAAACACAGTTTCCAAACTGAAAAGATGGCATTGCTGGGACAAAGCTTTTCAAATCTATAAACTAAAATATATCTATGTCATTATTTGTGTCATTCTTATGATGTGCCAAAGCAGTTGTAAAATGTAATTCAGTTTGAACTCAAAGCAAAATGCCTTCACCTGTCTGTCAAAATAAAAAAGACAAAAACTGCAAAACTAATTAGGTAAGAATAGATTTAATTTTCCATCCTACAACTAAATGATGTTTAAAAGGGTGTTGGAGATGCATCGGGGAAGGGAATAATTAAAATACTAATAACTAAAGCAAATTACATGATAAAGCAAATGTATATTTCATTACCTTCAAAAGATGAACGTCAAAACTTTGTCAATTATGTAAACAAAACATGTCAAATGTGATTTTTCTTCCGATACTGATTTACCTTTCCCAGAGATTATTTGCACATTTGACATAAAGCATAGAAATACAAGTTTCTCCTGCTAATGAAATGGTTAATGCCTTATCATTAATGAACCAAAGTTACCTGCATCTTATTACAAACTGATAAAAAAAAAAAAAAAATATGAATACATATTTCGCTTCCATTATCATCCTTTTCTTTATCCAGATAATGTACCCCCCTCCCCCCAACCCTCTTAAACAAGCTTTAATTCTTTGGCTACAAAACCAAACTATATCTCTTCATGACAACAGACAACGATCAGACATAAACAGAAAACTGGAGACAGCTTACCTAGACCTTCTTCTTCCTCCACCACCCCCGCCACCGCCACCCCCACGACGCGGAGGTGAGTGGAACCGGTCTCGGCGTGATCGGCCAGTCGACATCTCCACCTTCACCCGAACACCACAGAGACGCCTGAGAGAAATTTTTATGATTCTATCATTATTCTTTTAATTGACTACAATACAAGAATGGTCGTCTATATATTCATGTAATTCATAAACAAATATAGCCCAATCATGGACTTACAGTTAGAGAAAAGTTCTTGTAGTTTTATTATGAGAGATTAGTTATATTGCATAACATCTGAATTCAGAAGGTCTCAAATACATAAAAAAGTAAGTAACTGTATGTAGGTGCATTTCGTGCATGGTGTGCATGACAGCTCACCTGTGTGTTCAATTGTCTGTCACTTGAACACAAATTAAAAAAGATATATATTTTTTTTACCATACAAACTCCTAAATCCCTGTCAATAGAAAGAAAAAAGAAACCAAAAAGAGGGGGAGACAGATTAATAGATTGGGAGAGAGTAAGAGTGAAAGAATATATAGTAAAGTTCATTAGATCTATCAACTGCCTCATTGGATTACGAACCTGACACTGTTCCTAGTTATTGTCAGCATTATCATTATTTATTATGGATGATAAATTCTTTTTCACAAGGACTGAGACCGAGTATCAAACAATACATATGTAATATGTAATGCATGATAAAAGTCCTTTATATAAATAAAGCAGGCTTTTAGACAGCCCAAATACTAGTATGTTAGACAACTTGTTTCTAAAGAGAATGAAATAACTAATCAACAGATTGTTTATATTTTTTTCATACATTGCTTTCCTAATATGTATAATAATCTTAATCTCATTTCTGGAATGTTAATGAAACTAAACATATTACATATGAGGCCTCTAAAATACAAAGGGCAAACTCCACACTCCACATTGAAATAAAGTTATTACTGGGAATGCAAAGGGTGAAGTATGCTGTAACAGGAAGTCCAAACCATCAGCCCCATGGCAAATGAATATGCCAAGATTTAAAAAATACTTCATAAACACCATCATTGATTTCCTTATACAATGAAAATAAATCCTATGAATCGGTCATGAATAAAAGGTTACAATTTCTTTTCTGTATACGTTCAGAATGTCCATGAGAAAATTTCATGTTACACTGAACCCTCATGTATTATGTTTATACGCAACAAATATATACAACATTCATCTCTAAATTTACTTTTGTGGAGTTTGCCCGATGTATTATAATGCCTCATAGCATGCATGGAGTTAGTTGTTGGACAGAACAGACTGAAATGAAGGGTTAGGGTTGGGTGGCAGCTGGCTATGGTATTGTGTGTTGCTATATTCCGACTCTCTGTAGTGTGTGTGTGTCTGTGTATTCATATTCTGAATATTGTGTTCTTATATACTTTGGTTAACAACATAAAATATGAACTATATTGACTTCAAAAAAAAGTATTTAGCTTTATTTGTTGATACAACTGGGTGGTTATGCAATATCTATAACAGTAATGTCTATGTCAATACTCAAGTATTTGATGGACAAGCATATAACAGAGTAAACTGTATGTTTACCATCATTTATGCGAATGGAGGTCTGGCAATTAATAATTAAGATGTTCATATTGACGTTTGTGGTGATAGGGTGTATGCAAAAGTGTGAACCTCAGGAGTTTACACTTTTCAAGGATTGAAGAACAAGCAGGGTTTACTCCCACGGTTCCAGTGAATCAAGGTCGTGCTGAAGGATGAGTCTGCAGTCGTCTATGGTCTTGATTGGTCTAAGATGAAAACTGTTGTGTTAAAACAGTTTACGGTAGTTGTAGAGTCAGGAGTAGATAGTGAACGGTCGATAATAACAGGAGAGGAAGAGGATCAAGTAGGGTGTCTTGGGGAACAACAGGGAGAGAGTGACAGATCAGATGAAGCACTGTCAAGAACATGGTGGGTCCTGTTGACATGAAAAGCAGTGATCCAATGGGTCTTGTTATTCTGTAAAACTGTAAACTGAGTGTTAGTCTCTTGCTTGGACCATTATAAAGATTTTGGTAAAATCCAGTATATTAATGTCAATCTGTTCTCCATCCGAATCGCTGGGATACAAAAAAAAAATATAGTCCTTAAAGTTTCTAACATTTAAAATCACCAATAATTGAAAACTTGGTATTCTTTATTGCTGAAGAGTAAAACGATTATTTCTAAACAGAAAAATCATGAAAAATAACCACATTCTTTGTATTTAGAAGACATTAAGTGTAATACATTTTCAAACACGTATGTATGAGAAACACCAGTACATGCAACCAGTTAGTATCAATAAAATACCACAAGCAACTAAGCAGATTACAAACAGAACTCCATAAACTCACGTTCCATTCAGTGAACGCACGGCATCTTCTGCATCCCGAGGGTCCTCGAACTCCACAAAGGCAAAGCCAGGTGGGTTCCTTGCCACCCACACATTCACTAGGGGTCCATACTTGGAGAAGGCCGATTCTAGCTCGTGTTTGGCTTCAGTGTTGCCAAGATTGCCTACGTATACCTTGCAATCGGTCCTCATCCTTCTGAAAGGGAAAGATTCAATGCTATATACTTCTGTCCTATGTATTTTTGTGTTAATGATCAGCTTAACCCTTTCCCGACGGGGCACTCGCTGCGCGAAGACCCCTATGCCGGGCGATTGCAAGATTGCATTGAAATCGTCACACTGGCATGACACCCTGGCATCGGGAGTTTGGCTGTGTCACACGAGTGTGACGCACCGTCATCATTGGGTTAATTGTGAACTGTACCTTTAATTGTAAAATTTTACATGATCAATATGTAAAATATGGTTTTATCATAACATCACATACAATTAGGTAAATGTTTACATGACACCCATGGTGGCTTTCAAAATGAAACTTTTTCCTTAAAACTATATTAATTGCATTCTGTCTAAATGAGAACATAAATGGTACTTTAGCCAGTGAAGGAAGGCCAAGTCTTCCATCCAACACAGTCAAGCAAACATTTATTTGCCATTCAAATGAAGTAATAGAAGACTAGAACCATCCACCATTAATAAAAAAAAATATCTTGGCTGCTAGAGAAACCACAAGTCCGAGCCATTTTCAGACAATTACGCATACGCCATTGCCCTTG
>NW_028234440.1:12138351-12143351 GCF_977035675.1 Penaeus japonicus
TGCCATTCCTTTTTTTTACAATGTGACACTAGAAAAAAAAGGGTAATGTCACAATGAACTCTGCAAAACAAAATCCATGGAAAACAAAGGTTCATAAAAAAAAACTAAATTAAACAAGCAATGTGGGAAGGGAAAGAAAGAGAGAAAAAGAGGGAGAGAGCGAGAGAGAGGAGGAAAAAAAGAAAGAAATTCCTTAGATACTGTGAGATCTTCTTGACAATTAACCACCATTAGCAAGAACTGGAGCCTATCCTCTATTGCACAAATAGCTGTAACTGAAACTACATAAAGACAAGCAGATTTTGGATAATGACAGATGAAAATGAAAGAGACATTTTACCTGACGAACTTTGACTCATCCTAGGTGTCATACAAAAAAAAAAAACTAAATAAAAAAATTGAAATAGATGAAAAAAATAAAAGCTTACACAAAAGGAGACAAAGAAAAAAGAGAAAAAAAAGAAAAAATAAAAAAAGAAAGAAAGAAAGAAAGAAAAAAAAATCCCAATTCACTCTCTTCCCTGTAACTGAACTAACTCAATGACTGCCACTGTCCAGATCTAAAAAAGACTTGAGTCACCAATGAGCATCTTCTTTACCTGGATCTTCTGCCTCTTCTGGGGGGGGAGCGGTACCGGTCACGACGGGAACGGCCTGTGGACATTTCGACTCTCACACGCACACCGCACAGGCGCCTGCAAAATAAAGAGAAGAGATTGAATCGATGAAGGGTTTCAATATGTACAGGTACTACCAGAGATTTTTATATTTGTGCCTTGGAAGACATTTTGGAAGGATGAGATTAGTGTTTTGAAAATTTAAAAACTACCATCACTAATACTCAGAATTACTGTCTTTACAGATCTGCATTTAACCCATTCGTGCCGGTTGACGTCCTATCACTTGGTCGAGAAATATCCCCGGACCCGGGCGACGTCATAAGACGTGCATTTTCTTGCCGAGTTCCAGGAGGGGCAGTTGTGATGTGCTGAAATGTCAGCAATAGATCGCTAAATTGTTCTTAAATATAATAATTTTACATAATTTCTTAGACTTTGTTACTTTAGATTAGATGTTGTGTCATAAAATGAGATATAGCAAGCAAGCAAGCAAACAAGCAAGCAAGCAAACAAAAAAAAAAGAAGAAGAAGAAGAAGAAGAAGAAGAAGAAGTCACAGAAAACTACGTGATACTGATGACATTATGGTAATTTCTGCTTTTTGATCAGTTGACTAAAAGGATCTGAGTCGAAAGACAACTGTAAAATCAAATGTGGTTGGCCAAGAAATAAAATAAAGTAAAAAATTACTAAAGCAATACTACTTCTAATTTGTTGATTACCCGTGATATCATGTCATGTCACGTCATGAGGTACATGTACACACCAATATGTACATGTATGATTATCTATATTGTTCTACTTTTTGTTTTGGTAAAAGAAGAAGAAGAGGAAGAAGAAGAAGAAGAAGAAGAAGAAAAAAGGATAAAAAATATTTTCTGATGCCCCACTAAGAGATTGCTTCCACTCTCCATAGGCAAATATAGGCAAAATTCAATATAATAAAACAAGAAAGGCATTACTGTAAGATATATTTTTTTATATAAAATAACTCCTATGAACATGCAATATTTTTACGTCCCTATACATTGTAGATACATTCATGAAAACCATAAGAATAAGGTGGTTTAAAATGCTCTGAGGGGTTCAGTGCGGCCCTGTGCAGTGTTGCACACTTGTTATCTTCCTGGCGTAAGCAGGAGTAGGTGAAAATACGTCCTGTCATGAATGAGTTAATATTGTCATTATTGCTAAATATCATATATTAGTCTATCCTTTCGTAAGGATCATGTTTGAAGTTTTGAAACAAAATAATTCTTTACAATACACAAATAAATACAGCTTAATAGAGTTAATTTAATTATCTATGTATCTATAATAATTAAGGACTCTTCTGTAACATCCACATTAGCTGGATCTATTTCCTTTACACAAGCATGTCTAGTATCACATGAAAGCATACACATTAATATCTAAACAATGCTCTTACTCTTTACTCCTATCATATTACAAGAAAAAATAAGAATGAAAGACAGAAAGACAGATTTCCTAAACCAACTTTGATAATATGAGAAAGGCTTAACGTGCAGCACCAGAAAATGCTTCACACTGAATAAAAAAGGATAGTATACATTAAAGTGACCCCCCCCTCCCCATGCACACAAGGAATTATAATAGCACTAAAACTATAAGGAAACAACTGAGAGTGGAACACAAAAAGTTATGAAAACGAATGTAAATTAAAAAATAATTGTATGTGAATAGAAGAAAATGAGAAATAAAATATAAAATATAAAACCAGGGAATATGAAAAGAAGAAACTGAGAAACAAAATATAAAAGCTAAATACAATATGGAAAAAATAAAAAGGTTAAGAGAAGCAAGGTTGCAAATACAAAGTTAAAGAGAAACAGAAAGGAAAGAAAAATAGTAAAATGAGGAGGTGCAAAACCCGAGAAGCAAAATCATTCTTCAAAATTAAAAGTGCAAGAAATATAAAACCAAGAATTGCTGATGAGGTGAGACCAAAGGCCACTCACGTTCCGTCAAGGGCACGCACTGCATCCTCCGCATCTCTTGGGTCTTCAAATTCCACAAAGGCAAAACCGGGAGGGTTCCGCGCAACCCACACGTTGACTAAAGGCCCGTACTTGGAAAATGCAGACTCCAGCTCGTGCTTTGCCGCGTTGTTGCCTAGGTTGCCCACATAAACTTTGCAGTCCATTCTCATTCTTCTGCAAAAGAGTGAAAAAGGAGTGAAAATCAAAGAGGGGTGTCTCTACTATGGGATGAAGGTATCCATGATGATGAAATTGCTTTTGAGTATTTACCCTAGGGAAGAAATAAATTTGTCAGTAAAAAACAAGATATCTTTTCAATACAACAGCAAATAATCTAATACAAAATGTTTTGTATGAATACCCACATTATTAATCACATATCTATAATCATATGGATATCAACAGCAACTCTAAACTACGCTTGCCTGTATCCTTGTCCCAAAATACTTCCTCTATGTGTCTTCACTTACACCTGAGTGTGCAGACCACACTTGCTCAGGTGGTCAATACTGTATCCCTATGAATGTTAGCAAGGCAAACTGAACACACTTGCACAGCTAATCAATATAGCATTACTGAGAACTAGACTTATCCACAGTAGCTTTCAAAACTTGACTTCTTTTCCCAATTATATTGGCTGTATTTTATCCAAATCCAAATGATACATACTGTGATCTATCATCATAAGCCTTGAGTCCACTCAAAAGTGGCAGTGTCAAATGATTGTTGTGTCATAGGACCCTTTGGAACTTTGGCAAAGGACAGCAAAATCCCAGCACAGGTATTCTGGCAAGACAGAACTTGGATAGGTTCCCTATTTAATGATAAGTTATCAAGGAAGCCTATAATGTCAATCATGAAAATTTGTTGGTCTTTGCAGGAATGCCACAAGTACATGGCAAACATTGGAAGCTTGGGTATAATGTAAACATGTAGCACATATGTATCTGGAATCTCTTGTACTTTTATTCCTTTACCAATATGACCAACATCTGTTACTGCAGAATAACAAAAATGAAAGTAGCAAAATCACACACATAAAAGAATAAAAAAAGAAAAAGAAAGAAAAACTGTGTCTCTTAACACAACAAACACATTTTCACTAACTGAGGAAAAGATCCTGACATCCCTGATTCACACACAAAGCAAGAAAGCAGCTTTCAACATTGGTGCTTTCACTGCGCTTGATAACTCCCACAGACCGAAATAAGATAGGGTTTATTGTACCAGACAATCAAGATGCTATTTCTTGCTCCATCTTGCCAAACACACATTCACCTTGCCAAGAATGCAGACGCTGGGTTCGATAATGGACATGTTGTGTTCTTTCAACATGTTTCTAACCTTGTTTTGAACTGAAAATGTTTTCTAGTGACAAATAAATACACACACACACACACACACACACACACACACACACACACACACACACACACACACACACACACACACACAAACACACACACAGAAATGTAAATCATAAGAACATAACTTTAAAAAGAAACAAATTAAAACCCTCCACAAGAATAAATATGCAACTAGCACTGCTGAATTTACGACTTTAAAATTGTCAATCATATTTATGCTAATCTTCACATGAATATCCAAACTAATGAGGACACAACTTTCACAGAAAACAGAACACTAATAAACAGATCATTCACTAGTTAACTATACAATCAGAATATTGGTAATCTTGTAAGTACTACCATCTTCAAACAGACATATGCTGAAGGAATATGACAATGACAATCATGATGTTTGGGCAACAATCAGTTTATCAGGTTGTACTGTATTATTTGAAATGTATTTTCTTCAGTTAAATATATATCTATCTATTTAAAAGAAGGTTGGTTCATTTATTAATGCCTGTATGAAGAAACCTTAATTATAAATCTTTCTATTTAAAAGAGGGTTGGTTCATTTACTAAAGCCTGTATGAAGAAACCGACTTAAAAAAATGAAAAAATTAATACGGATGAGGCATCTAACACTTAGAGAGCAGTGGTTTTTCTTACTAAAATGAACATAATCATCTCTATATAAAGGGTATCTTTATTCACACACATCATAATGATGATAATGTTCAGCATCCATTGATGGCTAAAGTTAATGGAGAACTCTCGAAGACAAGAAAGAGAATAGCAGAATTATGATACTTAACATCTTCGACACAATGGCGTGTACACTATATAGATATGAGGATAACATACAGCCAGATGTAATGAGATCAATATTGCCTTGAAGACTATAAGAATTCTGTGCATTGTATATGATAGTGTAGTTATTTCTTGGAAGTTTTATATGTTGCATTGGCATCCTCTGTCTCTTTATCTCTTCCTTGCTTAACTCAGCTAATGATTACTGATCAAAGAGCATGG
>NW_028234440.1:12153351-12155851 GCF_977035675.1 Penaeus japonicus
ACCTCCTGGGCCCCGACTTGTAAAGTAGAGAAGGTAGCATTGAGGAAGGTGAGCCCGGGCATTTTCCAAGGCTCGTGTTAGGGCTGTGGTGAGAAAGGGCACAGACGCAGTCGGTGCCAGAGGGAGCGGAGAATGTGTCCTCTCAACCGGCCAGATTCTGATGCTTTCCAGCAGTGCTGCAAGGACTGTGGCAGGTATGGTCACCACCCAAGTGCCTGCCCTAAGGCTAAGGAAGTGGTACAGGCGGAAAACTCGGACAGGCTGGAGAAGGGTGCCGAAACCCAGCCGTCCTCGGTTCCTGGGCCCCGACTTGTGTAAGCTGCTGTCGAACAACCAGCATGATGCAGGTGGAGGGCTCAGTAGATGGGAAACCATGCCGCCTGACAGTGGACACTGGGACTGAGAAGACCCTAGTGTGGCCTGATATGTTCGCCACTATGCGACTTCCAGACGCACCAGAGACTGTGTGGTGTCACGGGGCATTGTGTGCAGCTCAAGTGCCCAGTGGAGGCTCGTATCGGCGTGGGCAGCACGGTGCAGCGGCTGCCGGTGTATGTCGCCGATCTGGACGAGCCATGCTTGCTGGGCCTTGACTACCTGATGCTAAGTAAGGCGTGTGTTGACCTTGGACGGAACCTGTGGCATATCAACGTCATGCCCTTTGGTCTCTGCAATGCCCCTGGTTGTTTCGAGCGTCTGATGGAGAGGGTATTGGATGGCCTGCAGTGGAAGACGGCGCTTGTCTACATCGATGACATCATCGTCTTCGGGAACACCTTCTAGGAGCAGCTGGAGCAGCTGGAGGAGGTGCTACAGCGGTTGAGGATGGCCAACCTCAAACTCAGCCCCAAGAAATGCTCGATGTTCCAGCGTGAGGTGCCATTTCTGAGGCATGCCGTCAGTCGGGACGGTGTGCGCACCGACCCACAGAAGGTGGCGGTGGTGAAGTGACCAGTTCCCACCAATGTGGCGAAGTCAGGAGCTACCTGTGCCTGTGCACGTACTACCGCCGCTTTGTATAGCATATCAGCTCCTCTCCACCGACTTCCACGAGAAGGGGAGTGCTTCCAGTGGGACGAGGTGCCTCGTGTCAGGCCGCATTTGACAGCCTGAAGAATGCCCTGGTGGAGGCACCGGTCTTGCCCTATCCGGACCTGAGGCTCCCTTACCTGTTGTACACTGACGCCAGTGTGGAGGGCATCAGGGCAGTTTTGTCACAGGTAAAGGACGGGAAGGAGTATGTCGTGGCCTACTACAGTGCCAAGTTCAGCAGGCCTAACAACAACTATTGTGTGACAAGGAAAGAGTTGCTGGCGATGGTGAAGAGTTTCGAGCACTTTCACCCATACCTCTACTGTGCTGAGTTCATCATCCAGACCGACCATGCTGCCCTACAGTGGTTAGAGTTACTGAAGGTAGCAGAGGGTCAGCTGGCGAGGTGGTTAGGGCGCCTTGAGCAGTACAACTACCGCATCGTCCACCGATGTGTCCATTACAACGCTGACAGCCTGAGTCGACGCCCGTGTGAGGCTAGTTGCTCACAATATGTTCAGAAGGACTCTGATCCTGTGTGCCTCCGTCTGCAGGTGCTGGAATGTGCCACTAAGGGGGTTGATGAGTTGAGTAAGGCACAACGTGAGGATTCTGACCTTGCTCCCATTGTCCGGTGGCTTGAGGCTCCCAGTGGACGCCCCAGTTGTAAGGCTGTGGCTGCGGAGCGCCCCACCACCAAATGTCTAGTGGACCAGTGGGAAACATTACGAGTGGATCAAGGCGGTGTGTTAGTGAAGCGCTGGATGCCGTTGAGTGAAGTGGACAGTGACACGTGAGTAGTAGTGGTACCCAGGTGCTGAGTTGCTGAGGGAATTACATGCCTGTGTGACCAGTAGTCACTTGGGTGAGAAAAAGACCCTGAGCCGTCTCCGTTAACGGTTCTACTGGGTGGGCATGAGAAGTGACGTGTCTGAGTGGCGTAGAGTGTGTGACGTGTGCAGTGCAAAGAAGGGTCCCGCTAGAAAGAACCGGGCCCTGTTACAGGTGTACTGTGTGGGAGCACCCAAGGAACGGGTGGCAGTGGACATTGCTGGCCCGCTGCCTCTCACGCCACAGGGGAACCGATATATCTGTGTGGTAATGGACTATTTCTCAAAGTGTCCTGAGGCGTATGCACTACCTAACCACGAGGCCGAGACCGTGGCAGGCGTGTTAGTTAATGAGTTTATTACCCGTTTTGGTGTGCCTTCTGAACTGCACTCTGACCAAGGCCGTGAGTTTGAGTCACTAGTGTTCCATGAGTGTTGCGAGCTGTTAGAAGTGCGCAAGACACGGACGACACCCCTCCATCCACAGTCCGATGGCATGGTGGCGCGGTTTAACCGGACCCTTGCTCAACAGCTAGCCAGATATTGCAGGGAAAGTCAGGAAGATTGGGACGTCAAGCTGCCCGCCATGCTCATGGCCTACCGAGGGCTCTCGCCGAAGCTACAAAGCCCCTGGGAAG
>NW_028234440.1:12160851-12168351 GCF_977035675.1 Penaeus japonicus
TTGCATCTCAGATGTCTCCCAAACTCCAAGATGCAAAGTTTTCTCAGCATTTAATTGTCTTTGACTCCAATCTATATAATAGAGAACTATTTTTTTACACGTATCTAAATCTTCGCCAGGTTTCCTATTCATTAGAAAGCTTCTTCGGTGGATGTCGTTAAAAAAGTTTTTGGTCCAGCAAACCCCCAGTTAGTAGCTAGACAGATCACCTCCGTTTGCGCAGTTCCCCTGGACTCCCCTGGCAGGTGGTGAGGGCGGCCGTCGCGCCTCTCAAGGGTTGACTCAAACTGTCGTCAGAAAACGTTAAATCGCTTCTTTTATTTCGGTTTGATTTCATTTTGAACCACTCGAAACGCCCACTCTCTCATGGTTGTTGAATGAAATTCCATATAACCGGCTACATAATTTGAAGTGAAGATAATACATCATCGAAGATAAACACATTAAGTTTATTTTACGAACTAATTACAGAGATAAAAAAAATCCTTGGAAGTGTCGCACCTGACAGCCCTCACTGTGTGTGTGAATGTTTATCTGTTTTGCTTGTTTTCGTACACCGATTTGTGCTCCTAAGTCTACTTACGTTTCCCATTTTTTGTGAGTCATTGTGCTTTTATGGGTATTTGTGTTTCCCATGTATGTTGGTGAATAAAATTACTCGAGTGTATTTTTATGTTTTCCACATTTCTTCTAGAATGGTGAACTTATAGCACCGGCCCGAATGACTCCGAGTATTTATTTTGCATCGCACCTCACTGTGGCATGTGTGTCGTATGTCACGATCACTCTGTTGCATCACCCTCACCTCTTCTGTCTTTGTTAACAATATTTTGTTTCACTGCTGAGATGGAACGAGTTCTTAAGCTTTTACATATTCAGTTCTCAGTAACGCAGTGACATCATAAGAATCATGTCGAGTGTCGTTGTAAAGTAATGATTTGTTGCACTGTGCATTGCAGCATCAATGGTGTAGTTTGCTGTAAAAAGAGATAAGAAAATATAGATATAAAGGAAAAGAAGAGAAATGAAGATGAAAAATAAGGAAAAGAGAATAGATTCAGGAATGAGAGCACAGATGGTTTTAGGAAGTTATTTGTTAGCTTTAAGAAGGGAATAACTTCTAACTGATTGGCAGAAGCAACTAAAACCTAGCAGTCACAAGAGAGAACTAGTTTCAGAAGTATTTGCAGATGTATGGCATTACCGGTGTGTGAAACGGTTACCCGATTTTTTTTCCATTGCCAGAAAAAACCTTATGAATTAAAAATTGTCTTATAGTTTCTGCGTATACATGGTCACTGTATTTACAATAAGTAATTATGCTATAATATTAATACATATATATATTTACACATCTCAGACTCAGCTCCTCCGTCGACTGTACATTCATATAATCCCTTTTATTTATATCACACTTGCGGCCAAAATACTTTATCATTGTAACCTACACAATCACACACGTCTAATGTTTTCTCTTGACTTACTTTTCATATATTTTATTTGTCATTAGAATTAGAACTATCACAGTAAGTAAATATAAAGAGGTTTTCGCTGCTCTGCACTAGAACGCTTGTTCTAAGCACAATTCCCTAGCAGTCTTCTTCTCTGAAATCCACGCTGAACAGTAATTGAATCTTATATATCTTTTTCGAGTTCCTTCTGCAGGGCAAAAGCCACAGCAACTGTCATTTTTCAAAATGTATATATGTATATATATTTATTATTCTTTTACAAATTACTGTCATCCTCATATAACTTTGATCAACAATCTGCCACACCAAGTGACTGACAGTGCCGCAGTTGCAAACCCGTGAAGAAAAATCAATCCGTCTACTTCCGCCGGAGACATTTTCGGCACCGGCTGAAACTGGCACCACACGCCTTGAAGGGACGACTTCCTCAGGGTGCTGCTGTGTCATAGGATCACACTACCTCGTCAAGTCACACATCATGACGATACTGACGGCGATACTATGCGTCTCTGAGAAGTGACATCTTTTGAGTGTCATCTTTGGTCGTACACACACTCAGTTGGCTATTATGTAATGTAACAATACTCATATAGATGTATATATATCTTATTAAACATTTTAAACGAATCTTAAGTCGCTAAAAATGTGATCATTCATTCATATTTTCTGATCACGACATAGAAGACCCATCTATCAAAAAAAGAGAAAAGAAAAAGGAAAATCTATTTTTAAAAACTCTGCTTCTGGCCGACCGCAACACCAACACCCCGACATCCGATGTCTGCAGCGCGGATAATGAAAATTATATGAAAAACATTGAACCGTTGACGAAAGCGCTTTTTTTTCCTTTTTATCTTTTACTTTGCGTCCTTCATCGTCAATTTTCCCTCAGTGCATGATTCTTTCCACGACGTCCAAGAGCCGTCGGCAACGAGGAGGGCGCGCCAGGGGCAGCAGGGGAGTGCCAAGTGCTGGGAGTGCCCGGGTCTGGGGCTGCTAGTGAGGATGGCTGGTCAGGTCTCGTCTCCGTCGGGAGTGGCACGGGGAAGGGGCTCGGGTGCCTGTGTGGGAGAGGCTCTGTCAGGGCGTAAGGGGCGGCCTTACACGAAGACCCCCGAGGGCTGGCGCGGGCGGCAGCAGGTGAGTCGCTTGAGGGTGCGGTGGAAGGCTTCGCGGAAGTCGGCGCGGAAGTAGGCGTAGATGAACGGGTTGAGGGTAGAGTTGAAGTAGCCGATCCAGAAGAGGGCGGTGACGACGGCGTGCGGGCAGCGGCAGGCGGAGCCGCAGATGTTGATGCTGACGTACCAGGTGAAGAAGGGCAGCCAGCACAGCACGAAGGCGCCCATGATGAGGCCAAGTGTGCGCGCCGCCTTGTGCTCGCGGCGGCCCACGGGCGGCGGACCCGGCTTCGTAGTGACGACGGGCGTGCTGTGCATGCGGCGCCCGCACGGCACCAACGAGCCGTGGCGCGAGGGGCCGTGCCACGACGCCGTGCTGCCCTGCCGCGAGTGGCGCCAGCCCGTGCCGCTGTTGCTGCCGTTACTGGTGCTCGCCTTGACGCTGTTGTTGGCGCCGGCGGCGTAGCCCGACACCATGAGTCCGCCGCCACCGCTGCTGCTGCGCGAGCTGCTGCTGCCGGAGGGCCCCGTGGACGGCACGCCCGAGGACGTTGTGGTCACGGAGGCCGTCGACGAAGTGTCGCTCAGAGTCTTCATTAGGAACTCCTGGTGGCGCGTGGCTGGGGTGAAGGGCGTCGCCTGCAGCGCCACAAGGAGCTGCTGCCGCGCCATGGCAGCGGCGGCGATGTCTTGCTGCTGCTGTTGCTGCGACGCGGTGCTGAGCCTAATGGAGGTGGAGTAGGCGGCCGAGGAGGCGGAGGAAGCACGAGAGAGTAGCGCTCGCTCCTGCTTGCGCGCCTCCTGGAATATCCTGTAGTACATCACCACCATGACCGTGCACGGCACCCAGAACGACACAGCGGAAGAAACAAGAGCGAAAATAGCGTTGACGACGAAGGCGCAGACGTAAGGTTCGGAGTCTCGCTCCTGCAGGTGGGTCGCCGTGGTGTACCAGCCGAGGAAGATCGGCAGGAAGGAGATGAGCGTGGGCGCCAGCCAGCAGTGGGCCAGCATGATGGCCAGGATGCGACGCGTGATGGTCAGGGGGTACTCCAGCGGCCGCACAATGGCGTAGTAGCGGTCGACGCTGATGCAGCACAGGTGCAGGATGGACACCGTCGAGAAGTACACGTCGAAGCTATTCCAGAGGTCGCACATGATCCTGCCGAAGATCCAGCGTCCGCCCGAGAGCTCGACGGAGGCGTTGAAGGTCATGGCACAGAGCGCCACCAGCATGTCGGCGGTGGCGAGGGACACGAGGAGGTAGTTGGCCGTGGAGTGCAGGCGGCGATGCAGCGCGACGCTAACGATCACCAGCACGTTGCCCAGCACCGACACCGTGATAATGCCCACCATCACCACCGCCTTCAGTATGATCAGGCACACGTCCGTCGCGGTCCACGAGCTGACCCCCAGCACCTCCTCGTGGACGGTCTCGTTCTCCTCGTCGAGGGGGCTGTTGGTCTCGAGGATGAACGCCGAGAACGTGGCGTTCTTGAGGTTAAGAAGGCCATTGTTGCTTCGGATCACACTACCGTTAACGATCGGGTCACTGACGACGTCATACTCGGGGCCCCGCCACGGCTGGGTCTCGTTGCCGTCGGCGTCGGCGGCGGACGCGTTCGTCGGAAGACATGGTTGGCTGGTGGTCGGAGGAGCGGCGGTCGGAGGAGCGGCGCTCGGGGCGGAGGCGCTGCCGGTGCTGGCCTGGCTGGCGGCGCTCGAAGCGACGCTGAGGACGCTGGAAGACTTGATAGAGGTAGCGGGGGCGGCGAGGGAGTGGACTGCTGACGCGGTAACATTCAAAGCAGCTGCGTTGCCGATGCAGAGGAGCAGCAGCAGCAGCAGTGGCGGCGACAGAGGCTGTGTGTTGCGGTGCAGGGGAGGCAGGCACTCAGAGGTGGGCATAACCCCTGCCCGCGTCCTGGAACAAGAAAGAAGAAGTTCAAAAGATAAATCAACGGGACACTAGCACAACAGCACAACAGCACAACAGCACAACAGCACAACAGTGCTGCTACTACAGCGTGATAGTAATAATGATGATAATGATAGTAATGATAATGATGTTAAAGATAATGAATACTGATAATAATAATGATAATAAGGTGATGATAATATTGACAAGGTAATGGCGATAAGATGATAAGGTAATGATGATAATTATGATAACAAGATAATGATAATAATGATAATGATGATAATTTTAATGGTGATAATAATGATAACGATGATAACAAAGATAATGATGATAACAACAATAATGACAACAGTAACTTAAATAATGATAATGATGATTACGATTATGATAATGATAACAACAATAATCACAACAACATTAATTATAATAATAATGATAATAATAATCATCATCATAATATTGATAATGGTACACTACTACTATTACTACTAATAAAAATAATAACATTTATAATATGGCATGCCCGGTTACTCAAGAATAGCAAAGAAGAAAGGGGAAAAAGGTGGGATTTACAATAGGTTTAAGTATGAAACATCAGGAAAGTAGAAAACGAAGACGATGCACATCATACCAATGCTCTTCGGGAAGAGAAACAAAGATATTAAAGCCTATATAAAGCAGAGAGGTATAAAAGATATTGAAACCTATGTCAAGGAAATAGGCATAGAATGTCTAATTGAACTATTGTAGAAAAGTGATAGTAATGATAATAATGATAAGGATAATGATTATGGTCATAATAATGATGATCTTAGAGAAATGTTTGGAAAAACGTCAATAACAATGATAAGGATATATTAATGATTCTAAATTCCGCTCTGTAGAGGATCATAGAAATACGAACTCGAGTAAAGTCTCAGAACTGAAATTTGTTTCCGTGTATGTATATTCCTGTCGAACTAAATCCCTTTGTAGCCGATCGAAGCTATTTATGAAGACCCTTCAGCAATATGATTTCTGTCATGCAGAAGATACTGGAAACGAGATGAGACAACACATATGCTGTGACGTTCAACATTGCAAGGCTTCCAACTCCCCTGTCAAGTTGCATGACAGCTGGTATATATCCTCTTGCAACAATGAATTATACATACTCATATGATTACCACAACATTACCAAAGCTGGTGTGGCAGATATCGATAACACTATGAATGTTGTCTGTAAAATGATCATGATGTTTATTCGAATACAAACTAATGTAATGTGGTTCGTGGTTTCATTGCATTGAACATCGTGTTGATGATATAACCGGTAAAATGAAAAAAAAACAAAAAAAAACGATTGTGATTAAGAGAATAATACAGTAAGACAACAAACCAAGACAAATAGCATAATGACAGGATATAATGAAAAACATGCTTTTCAGATCAATGAAATACGAGAGTATTGCATTTCTCAAATATCTAACTTAAAATGAATCATGTTTTTTGGGGGGTTAATCGATATATAATGTGTCTTATATTGTGTAAGTTATTCATCTATTTCCTCAGTTGAAAGAAATCATCAGAGCAATCGTTAGTTGCGCAAATATTTTCCCGTTTGTTTATATTCGTTTGTGGTCTTTGGTTTGTGAGTTAAAATGGAACTAACTTTTCATTAGGCAAACCACTTGTATGGAATTTCATGATGTATTGTTCGGGTATGTTTTGTTGGCTCTGAATACGATTGATGCTCACATGCATATGCAACACACTCATATATACATAGACATATAGAGGCAAATGCACACATGGAAGCGGACTCACTCGTACACACTCGCGCGAAAGTATTTTCACTCCCGCTACCACTACCCTTGCAATGACCTCACACGATCATTTTTATTGCAACCCCCTCTTGCAGTACCTTCCCTTGCAGCCCCCACCCACAAGACCTTCCCCTACAATCCCTTCTCATGCTACCCCCACTCACAACACCTCATGCAACCCCCACACACACACCTCATGCAACCCCCACTCACAACACCTCATGCAACCCCCACTCACAACACCTCATGCAACCCCCACTCACAACACCCCATGCAACCCCCCCACTCACAACACCTCATGCAACCCCCACTCACACACCTCATGCAACCCCCACTCACAACACCTCATGCAACCCCCCCAATCACAACACCTCATGCAACCCCCACTCACAACACCTCATGCAACCCCCACTCACAACACCTCATGCAACCCCCACTCACAACACCTCATGCAACCCCCACTCACAACACCTCATGCAACCCCCACTCACAACACCTCATGCAACCCCCACTCACAACACCTCATGCAACCCCCACTCTAACACCTCATGCAACCCCCCACTCACAACACCTCATGCAACCCCCACACACACCTCATGCAACCCCCACTCAAACACCTCATGCAACCCCCCCACTCATACACCTCATGTAACCCCCACTCACAACACCTCATGCAACCCCCACTCACACACCTCATGCAACCCCCACTCACAACACCTCATGCAACCCCCACTCACAACACCTCATGCAACCCCCACTCACACACCTCATGCAACCCCCTCTCACACACCTCATGCAACCCCCACTCACAACACCTCATGCAACCCCCACTCACAACACCTCATGCAACCCCCACTCACAACACCTCATGCAACCCCCACTCACAACACCTCATGCAACCCCCACTCACAACACCTCATGCAACCCCCACTCACAACACCTCATGCAACCCCCACTCACAACACCTCATGCAACCCCCCACTCATACACCTCATGTAACCCCCACTCACAACACCTCATGCAACCCCCACTCACAACACCTCATGCAACCCCCACTCACAACACCTCATGCAACCCCCACTCACAACACCTCATGCAACCCCCACTCACAACACCTCATGCAACCCCCACTCACAACACCTCATGCAACCCCCACTCACACACCTCATGCAACCCCCACTCAC
>NW_028234440.1:12173351-12175851 GCF_977035675.1 Penaeus japonicus
GTATATATAATATATATATATATATATATATAATATATATATATATGTGTGTGTGTGTGTGTGTGTGTGTGTGTGTGTACACATATATACATATATTCATACACACACACACACATATATACATACATATATATATGTATATAAGTGTGTATATATACATATATATACATATACATACGTACACACATATATCCCCTTTATAATACAATTTATCGGAGATAACAATCAGGTTTTATCATTAAAGACAAAGACCATCCGAATGAACAAATATCTTGCCCATCAAAGGAACGGAAACTTTCAACCACGAAGAAAAGACGAACCTAATTTTTTTTTTCTAAAAGGAGAGCGGAAGGAAACGGAAGTAGTCTATCAAATTTCTTTTCTTTTTCTCAAATTCCAATAAGAAAAGAAAAGAAAAAAAAGGAAAAGAAAGAAAATCAAATCACTTTCCAGAAAATTCACGGGAAATTACGAGCTTTAGTTTATATCTTTATTTTTTTCTTATCTTTCGCTTGACAGGATTTGACAAGTCTCCGCCAGAGGTCTTGTTTATCTATCAAGAGAATGGACTTTCCTGGCACTGGCACTAGGTTAAAAAATAGTGCCGGTCTTATCATCTTATGCTAACCTACCATGGTATTACTGCTGATATCCGTAATTGGTATAGTTTTGTAATAACGGTATGTTTCTAGGTATCTTTCTGTTGTAGCGGTATCTTTGTTGGTACCGGTATCATATTGATATCATCTGTTACGGTATTATTGCTGTTGAAACTCACTCCTTTCTGCTGGTACCTTTTTGAAAATCATTTTGGCGAGTCATGCATCTGATTACACATTCAATGAATTCAGAGCGCAGAAACAACAATAAAAACAAACAGTCAAATGGAGAACCGCATTTCGGATGAACCAGTCAGCTGTTTGAGAGGAAATTCGTGTGAGAAAATGTTCGTCCAAATACCACGGATCAACCGAACCTTTAACCAGCCGGCCAATCAACCAACCAGCCACCCCACCAACCAAACAATCGATTAATCTACCAGACCGATCAACTAACCAGCAGCTAACTGACAGACCGATTAGCCGACCAAACAACGTCCGCGACCAAAAACCATTCGACCTCCCATCTATCGACCAGCCGTCCTCCCAACCATCCGTCCAACCAGTCAACCAACCGCTCAACCAACCTCCCAACCATCCGACCAAACAACCTCCCAACCAACCGCCCAACCAACCTCCCAACCATCCGACCAAACAACCTCCCAACCATCCGTCCAACCAGTCAACCAACCTCCCAACCATCAGTCCAACCAGTCAACCAACCTCCCAACCATCCGTCCAACCAGTCAACCAACCTCCCAACCATCCGTCCAACCAGTCAACCAACCTCCCAACCATCCGTCCAACCAGTCAACCATCCGTCCAACCAGTCAACCAACCTCCCAACCATCCGTCCAAACAACCTCCCAACCATCCGACCAAACAACCTCCCAACCATCCGACCAAACAACCTCCCAACCATCCGACCAACCAACCTCCCAACCATCCGACCAAACAACCTCCCAACCATCCGACCAAACAACCTCCCAACCAGTCAACCAACCTCCCAACCATCCGACCAACCAACCTCCCAACCATCCGACCAAACAACCTCCCAACCATCCGACCAAACAACCTCCCAACCATCCGACCAACCAGTCAACCAACCTCCCAACCATCCGACCAAACAACCACCCAACCATCCGTCCAACCTCCCAACCATCCGACCAAACAACCTCCCAACCATCCGACCAAACAACCACCCAACCATCCGTCCAACCTCCCAACCATCCGACCAAACAACCTCCCAACCATCCGACCCAACAACCTCCTAACCATCCGTCCAACCAGTCAACCAACCTCCCAACCTCTCAGACAATGTTGGGGGAACTGGATGTAAGTTGTGCAGTCAACCATACTCACAAACCCATAACCACTATGTAATGATATGTCCTCGTGAAAGGAATACATAGTATTGCAATATCCTTTATGGAGGACTTATCAGATATATTACGTAAACACAAGAACTTTGCCTGTAATAAATACAATTGTAAGGCCTTTTCTAGAATGATATATATGTACTACTATGTCTTATATATTGTTTAGTTGACAGGTTCACCGTAATGTATGTCAACCAACCTCCCAACCATCCGACCAAACAACCTCCCAACCATCCGTCCAACCTCCCAACCATCCGTCCAACCAGTCAACCAACCTCCCAACCATCCGTCCAACCAGTCAACCAACCTCCCAACCATCCATCCAACCAGTCAACCAACCTCCCAACCATCCGACCAAACAACCTCCCAACCATCCATCCAACCAGTCAACCAACCTCCCAACCATCCGACCAAACAACCTCCCAACCATCCGTCCAACCAGTCAACCAACCTCCCAACCATCCGACCAAACAACCTCCCAACCATCCGACCAAACAACCTCCCAACCATCCGTCCAACCAG
>NW_028234440.1:12180851-12193351 GCF_977035675.1 Penaeus japonicus
ATATATATACATATATAAATATATATATACATATATACATATATGCATATATATATATATATATATATATATATATATATATATATATATATATATAAATATATATATATACATATATACATTAATATATATATATACTCATATATATTTATATATATATATATATATATAAATATAAATATATATATTTATATTAATATATATATATATATCCATCTCTTTCTCTGTCCATCAATCTTCCTTATTTTTTTATTCTATACAAAGAATTTTGGGGCGTTTGTGGAGGTTAGCGTTTTGTGTGTGCCTCTAGTTATTGTCTGTTCCTCCCTCATGTTCAATCACCATCCTCATCGCTGATTATTCCTGTCATCATCAATCATTTATGGGATTCTCTGCTACGCATTCTCCTCCATCATTATTAAACACCGCCACAGCGCCTCTCCTCGCTTTCAACGGGTCATTTCCTGATATTGTCATTGCCTGAGCATCGCTTCCTCTCTCTCTTCTTTCTTATTCTCTCTCTCTGCTTCTGTTTTCCACTGTCTGTCTCATCATCGTCATCATCAACTCTCTCTCTTTTTTTCTGTCCTTTTCATCCTTTAAATCTCCATCTCCCCTCTCTCCTTCCCATCCCATTTCCTCCTTTTCTTCAATCTACCAACCTTCCTCCCTCTTATCCCCCCCTCCCACCTCCTTCTATTCCTCCTCCTTACTCCTCCACATTCTCCCTCTCCTCCTCACCCCTCCACCTCATCCTTCTACTTCCTCCTCTACAAACTCTTCCTATTCCTCCTCTCTTTATCCCCAACTCCTCCGCCCTCCCCCCTCTCCTTCATTTCCTCTTTCTACTTTCTCCTCCTCCTTCTCCTTCCCCTAATTTTTCTTCTCCTGGCCCCTAAACCCTCTTCTCTCTCCCCCTTATCCCCCTACTTCCTCGACATCCTTCTATTCCTCCTCCACCCTCTCCTCCTCGCCCTTCCATTTCCCTCCCTCTCCCACCCCCTCTTCCCCGTCCTTTCCTCACCCTCTGACTTCCTTATCACCTTCCTATCACCTCGGTGGTGTTGGTCCCTCCCTCCGTGTGGCTTGACACACTGAATGGAAGTTAATTGATCGAGGACCGCCGAGGGGAGGAGTTACTACGCCTCGGTAATGACTCGGTAGTAACGAGGCGCCTCTACCTTTGCTTTGGGTTTCGGGTGGTGGGTACTCTTCCTGTTTTTTTTTTTTTTTTTTTTTTTTTTTGGTTGAATGGGGGTGGGCGGTGATTGCTGCTTTTGCTTGATTCTTGCTGACTTTTTGGGTGGTATGGGGGCTGGGGAATGGGGTTCAGAGACTCCAAAGATGGCGAATCACCATGAGTATACTCCGCGTGATCTTCACGTGGTCAGGATTATATTCTTATCCTCTAGATTGACCTGAGGTCAAACGAAAGGTCAAGCACTCTCAGGCCATCAGCCATCACGGTAGGAGAGGGATCTTCTTTCTGATCTGTCGCCTCCTGGCCAGAAGCGATCAGTCCGCCCGCTACGGCTGTAGAAAAGATATCTCTGCCGCTCTAAGGAATCAACGCCCACTACAACACCAAAGTACCACTTGCTCTCTTGGCACCAGTGCGTAGTATGTTAGTTCATTCCCCAAAAAAACAAGGAAAACCTTTTGTTGTTTTCAATGTTCCCTGCTCTCGAAAACCGAAATAGATGCACCGACAAACGGGTGATGAGCGGTGGGTATGCTGCCATTCGGACAGCAAATAACTAAAAGTAATGTTTCCGATCGACATTTCTATTAAAAAAACGTAAATACATACAAATGGGGCATCTCTTTCTTTTTTTTCTATTCTCTGTTTTCTTATTTTTCCTTTATATATGTGTGCTTATGTGTTAAATAGTGCAAATAAACTAGTGTGATAAGCCCTGTGCTCACTGTGCCTCATGCCATCTGCCACCACCCTATAAATGCGAGTGTTGCTCCTTTTCCGCTCTATAGGCGCCATCCTGAGGAGAGTAGGACACCACGTGATTTTTCACCCTCTGCGTCACGATGGACACTGCCTTATTGCACGAGGCACGCGGCGTGTTGACAAGCCCGCCTCTAACACTACAATCAACACCACCACTAACATGTTTGTGCAACATGAAGCTCAGTATGGACGAGCCCTTAAGCAAAGTGTTTTTTTTAATGGTTCTGTTAGCATAAGTAATGACTTTCTTATCTGTGATTGATGTATTCAGTTAATTATTTCAATAAGTGGATAATCAAGCTTGCTGTAAAAGTGATTAAGAAAAAGTAATTTCGTAGGTTACAAGTCTTTCTATTTACTTATTTTTTTCTTTTTATTTGTTAACCATTATATTGAATTATCAAATGTTAGCAACATGAGTGATCTCTTAAAGTTTGTGAAATATTTTTGGAAAATTTATGTCATAAATATTCCCCCCCCCCCACGTAGTTAGAACTTTCACCTACCCCTCCACCATGCGCGTATACCCCCTCCCCCCTACCTTCTGAATTGTTAGAAAGCGGAGTCAAAGCTGTCATATGCTTTTGATATTTTTTCTTAAGCAAAGTCTCTATATGTTGTGAAACCACGCTTGCCATCCCTGATGTCCTGACACCGCCATCTTGAAGACCAACGTGTCTCCAGGGGTTTCGTTGCACAAACAAGATGCCATATACCTGGGGTGTTTAGTATTCGCAATTGTGGTGAGAGAGATTATAGCATTTTGGAAAGAATGCTTTTCTCTTTTTTATTCTCATTAATAAGTTATAAATTAAATCTCAGCAATTTCGGAATTTGTCTAATTGAATTGGTCTCACTAAATTGACTGATTCGAACTTTATTCATGCTTTCGATTGGCTAAAGATATAAAATTAGCTTTAAGATACTCTCTCGTCGAAGCATTAACGCAATTTAGCAGTAAAAAACATTTCCCAAATGAAAGCACAGAGATGCAAAGGGTTGGAGTAAGCCATTTTTTATATGCTGCAAGCCAATTATCCGACGGGTAAATCAGTGCTTCGAATATTCCCGACTCGGATCAATTTCATCATCATCAATATTCACCATTTATAAGATTATTCGCTTGTGTTTAGAGCAGATTCATCATATATTATATGAATGATATTTTGTGCTACCTCATTATTACCCAGTTACTAGTATTATAATTCTGTTTATTAGCTTCTTTGATTGTTTTGAAGAAACTACTCCATGCAAACTCGAGATTATTAATTTTACTTACACTTGCATTCACTCTCACACTTTGTATACACTTACTTTCATTTTCTTTTCATCTTACATGAAATTTCACGGACTCATTGTAAACTCACCTTCTATCTTTCTTACTCTTACATTAACTCTCCTCACACTTCTGTTCACAAACACACTTGACACAGTAACTATTGTGTCATAATGTAAAACGAATAAATGAATTCAGTAATGCAATTCAGTAGGACGACTTGATACCACTCAATTCACTCATCGCCCTAGGTTTGTTGGAGTAAAATTGGATAGTTACTTACACAGTATTTCTGTTGCTTTGTAGAATTCTGTTCTGTTTATTCTGAGACTTTCAATGGTTCAAATAAACCTCTGTGGTTGGCATTGACGTCTTCCTAAATCATCCTCTTTATCTATCTGAAAAAGCTTGTAGTTCAAGATGTTCTTTGCGGGTCTCTACCTTTTTTTCTATTTCTATTGAAAAGAATATCGACATAAAAACTGCAAATTCAAAGAAAAAACGTTTTAGTTATATACACTTCCCTCTCCCTCACTCTCTGTTCGTCTTTCTTCCCTCTCGTTGGCCCTGTATGTATGAGGTTATTAAGCCAAACAACGCGGAAAAAGGGCTGAAGTCGGAGAAGTTTAGACATCGAATAGAACCGGAAGCACAACCCGCCGCCATCCGGGACGTGAGACGAGGGCGTGCAGAGTTGGAATATCCCAAACCAGCCCACCCAAGTTGGAGGACAACCTGGGTCAGCAGATCCCCGACGGACGAAGGAGTTTGTCCTTGGAGGACGACATGCATGACATTTATATTTATTTGCAAATGGCGGTCGACTTGGACAGTAGGTAGCGGATGTCAGATATGTCAGAGATTTCCAGGATAACGAATCGCGATGATGACATTCCATGTGATCACTACATGGTCATGATTCTATTCTTATCCTCTAGGAGGAAAGCGGGACTAATTAACCAGACCGACCTAAGGTCATACAAAAGGTCAAGCACTCTCAGGGCGGCAGCAGCCATGGTAGGAGAGGGAAATTCCTACTGACCTGTCGCCTCCGGGCAAGGACCGTAGCGCCCTGCCCTCTCAGTCCGCATGCTACGACCGCAGAAAAATTATCTCTGCCGCGCCAAGGACGCCAGTGCCCCCACGCTACCAAACCTGCCCATCGCTCTCTTGGCACCACATACTGTGAAAAATAATTCCCTAATAAAACAAGCAAAATCTTATGTGCTAGTACCTGCTCCCAACAATCAAAAGCGACTCTCTCTCTCTGTCTCTCTCTCTGTCCCTCCCTCCTCCCAGTCCTTTCTCGGTTACCTCTCCCTACCTCCCTCCCTCCTCCCCTCATTCTATTTCTTTCCCTCTCATACCCCCATTCTCTCTCTTTCTCTCTGTTTCCCTTCCTCTCTCTATCTCTCTCTTGTTACTTTCTTTCGTTCCTTCTCTTTCTTTCTTTCTTTCTCCCTCCCTCCCTCGCTCCCGGTCCCTCTCTCCCTCCCACTTTCTCTTTCTCATTTACCCGATCCCAACAAAAATATGGATGAAAAATACGCTTTCGCTTCACACCGAGGGAGACTGGAGAGTGTGTTCAGCCCGGAGTCTTTGTGAAGAGTCTCGAAGATGAAAAAAAGCTCTTTGTCGCAAGGTCTTTAAAGCGAGTTTCAGATACTTTGTCAAAAAGAAATCGGATGGACTATGTGCAAGAGGGATTACGGAGCGGCTACTGAAACACGTCTACTGTGACATGCTACTGGTATCATGATTACTACAGGATTTGTAATTTGATATTGTTTTTGTCTCATCATACGTATCATTTTAAGCAAATAGTAATGTCATTAATGTGATTAACATCCCCTGGATCTTCGCTATGTGTTTTTACGTACCCATCACAAACCATAGTGCTCTATGGTGGAGTGGCCTAATTAATTGCTATACATAGTTATATATAGTTCTATACGAAAACTCTTCTCGCCTCGTTTTACGAGTTTTAAATCTCCTAAAGTAACGGCATTGATATGCCCTATATCTTTTATATGTTGATATTAAACCAGCATTGAAGAAAATAGAATATTCCACATGCCTTTGTTTATAATTTGTGCCTTTGAGCATATCAAATACATATTTTGGCAATTTTTCAGCGCTCTCTCTTTGAATATCATGATACACGAGGCAAAAGAGTGGAATTGCATTAAATACCATTCGTTTTTTTCAGGAATCTAAAAACTAGATTGATGAAAAAGAAAAACAAGGGCAAGGATAAAAAAAAAGATAGAGAAGGATCAGACGAAGAGAGAGGAGGGAGAGAAATAGAAGAAAGAAGAAAAGAAGGAGCAGAAGAGAGAGGAGGAGGAGAGGAAGATAAAGAAAGAAGAAGAGGAAGAAGAGAAACGTAAAGGGGGATGAAAGAGGGCGAGGAAAAGAAAAACGAGGAAGAAAAAGGAAAAAGAGAAATACAAGAAAGACGAGAAGAGTAAGACGTGGAGAAGAGGGGAGAGGAAAAGTTTAAACCAACTATGTACTGTAAATCATAATGAAACCAATAAACACTTTATGGAAAAACAAACTATGAAAAGGGAAATAAAGAAAGCAAGAAATATAAGAAAAGATGAAATATGAAAAGAAAAATCAAGAGGAAAGTGAGGAGTAACTATAACCTTAAATCATTAAGGTTAAGTAAACATGAAGGCATGAATTAAAAAGGATTATGACATAACACCAATAAATATAACGCCGTTATTAAACAGCTCATGATGCATCTGTAATACTATGCCACCTTGATATACAATGCTCTAACACGCCATTCATGGTAGACTCACATACCATGGGATTAGTTCATTTGTGGAGGATATATGGCAGGATTTACAAGGATTTTCCTAAGAGTGTGATATTGGTCAGGCGGGATAACTTTCCTTTCCCTTGTTTCATCTTCTCTCTGTCTCTGTCTCTGTATGTCTGACTCTCTCTCTCTCTCTCTCTCTCTCTCTCTCCCTCTTCTTCGTTCTTCATCTTTCAGTCCCTTCACCTTCACTTTCCCCTTCTCCATCTTTCTCTACTCCATCTCTCCCTTCTCTTTCTCTCCCTCTCCTCCCCGCCCCCTCTCTTTCCCTCTCCTCTCTCTCTTCTCTCTCTCTCTCTCGCTCTTTACGGATTTCCCAATTAACAAGTAGCGCAAGCCAGTTCATTAATTAACGCAGCGGTTCATTAGCGCCGGAAGTACATGTACCTGTCGGCGATGGCGCTGGAGAAGCAGAGTTGCAAGGGAAACTGGAGATGCAAGATTGTGCAGGAGCTGGACCTTGGTTATTCTCGCCGCGGGGTGACGGGGGTGGGGGTGATGAGGGGGGATTGGGGGTGGGTGAGGAAAGAGAGAGAGAGAGAGAGAGAGAGAGAGAGAGAGAGAGAGAGAGAGAGAGAGAGAGAGAGAGAGAGAGAGAGAAGAGAGGGGAGAGAGAGAAGAGAGAGAGAGAGAGAGAGAGAAAGGGAGAAAGAGAGAGAGAGAGAGAGAAAGAGAGAGAGAGAGAGAGAGAGAGAGAGAAGAAAGAGAGAGAGAGAGTGAGAAAGAAAAAGAAAGAGAGAGATAGACTAAGAGGATAAGAAAAGGTAGAGGAATGATTAATCGCTAAGAAGGATAAGACTAAATATTCTTCAAAATTATCTTTTAATGTATCTATGAGATTTAAACTGACGAGGGGAGCGTGTTCAAGAGAATAAGAACAAAAAGGAAAAAAAAGTGGAGACAATGCCAAAAGAAAAATGTGTTAAAAAAGCTAAAGTAAAAGACAATGGCACAAGAAGAAAAATGTGATAAAAAAGCTAAACTAAAAGATAATTCGAAAACATGAAAAAGGTGAACAGGAGGCATAAGAATTCCTAAAAAGTGAAATTACGGTTAAACAGTTAAAGCAAATAAAAAACAACAGCAATAACAACAACACAGTACTATTTGATTCTTTGACTCCACGAGAGAAATCTATTTGAAAAGAGAACAGCAAAAACAACAACAACAAACCATATGCCACGCAAATCGAAGAAACGTCTAGAACAATATCACGAAATAACAAACGAAGAAATGATAAAATGCAAAAGCAAAACATGCAAGGGACATGTGGAACGTTAATCAAAGGGGGAAGATAGCGGAGTATAAGACCAGTGAAACAGGGTATCTAATCTCTCATATCCTGTTTCAAGATGGCGGCGCAAAGCAAAGCACCTATGCCACACTGCTGATGTAGGTCATAATTTTTGCTACTTTGTTGGCTGCAGTCAAGACAGGCTAACTTCACGCAAATCCGGCTATCAAGGTACAATTCACCCATGACCGCCAATCGGGACACACTCCCCTCTCAAGTCTATCCTTCATGGGTCAGACCTCTGCGGGAGTAGAGGCTTTATCCCAAAATGGGGTAGGGCCGGACGAACTCTTAGTCCCTCGCGCGTCTTCACTGTTTCCATCAAGACATCCACTGGAATCAATTATCTAGCCGCGCTGTATCTTACTTCCTCATCAACTAAGCCCTTACAGCTGATCGCTGGATTCCCTTTCCCATCCAAACAAACCAAGCAGAGTAGCCATTACGTGGAGAGAGAGAAAGAGAGAGAGAGAGAGAGAGAGAGAGAGAGAGAGAGAGAGAGAGAGAGAGAGAGAGAGAGAGAGAGAGAGAGAGAGAGAGAGAGAGAGAGAGAGAGAGGAAGAGAGAGAGAGAGAGAGAGAGAGAGAGAGAGAGAGAGAGAGAGAGAGAGAGAGAGAGAGAGAGAGAGAGAGAGAGACAGACAGACGGAGACAAAAAGAGACTGAGAAAGCAAGAGACAGGCAGAGACACAGAGATAACCAATGAATGTAAGGGCTGAATCCTAGAGGCAGATCCCTTATGCAAGTGAAGGGTCAACACAGATCAATATGTGCAAAGGATCGCGGTGAAGCTGCTGGGATTACAGATATAGGAAGAGGGGTGGAAGAGGAGAGGAAGAGAAAGAGAAAGAATAACAGAGAGAGAGAGAGAGAGAGAGAGAGAGAGAGAGAGAGAGAGAGAGAGAGAGAGAGAGAGAGAGAGAGAGAGAGAGAGAGAGAGAGAGAGAGAGAGAGAGAGAGAGAGAGAGAGAGAGAGCTCTCTTTTTCTCTCTCTCTCTCTCTCTCTCTCTCTCTCTCTCTCTCTCTCTCTCCTTCGCTCTCTCTTACTCTCTCCTACTCTCTCTTACTCTCCTTTTTCTCTATCTACCCATTTATCTATATAAACAGAATTGTATTATAAAACGAAATAGACACACATTCTCATACACCGTAACAAAAAAGAAAATAACAATACACAGGAAAACACTAAAAGAAATAAAAGAGAAAACGAACTCAAAGAAAACGAGAATTTGGAGGGAATAGAAAGGAAGCGAAAGGAAAATCTTGGAAAATAATTATTGGAAAAGCAATAAAAGAAGTAAAGACGGGAATGGAAAGGAAAAAAACAAAAAGAAAAAAAAAATATGTCGAGTATTAGTGTTCACTGGAAACGGAAATAGAAGTTACAATAAAAAGAAAGAATGAAAGAAAGAAAGAATAAAAGAACAAAAAGAAGAGCTTGAAAGAATGAGTGAGAAAGAATGAATGAATAAAAGAAGGATAGGGAAAGAATAAAAGAATGAAAGAGAATGAATAAAAGAATGAATGAGAGAGAACGAAAGAAAAAGAATGAAAAACGGAAGAATGAAAGAATGAAAGAATGAAAGAGAAATAAAATAAAATAGGAAGAGAAGAGGGAGAAGACATAAGTGCTAATAAATATTACACTAATAACACAGAAAAAAAAGAGGAAAAGGCAGAAGAGAGAACAGGGAGAGCGAAAAGAAAAAAAGAAAGAAAGAAAGAAAAAAAAAACACAACAACATTGATAATGATTATAATAATAATTGCAATAATTATGATGAACATATTAATGATTAGGATAATATGAGTGTAGTAGCAATGATTACAATCATTAAAAAATAAAAGTAATATTACTAACAATATCAATGATGAGGATATAATGATAATGATAAAAATTACCTTAATGATGATAAATGTGATAATGATGATCGTAATAATAACAATAAGGATGATAAAGATAATGATAATAAGAATGATAAGAATAATAGCAATGACAAGAATATTGATAGTAATAATGGTGATAATGCTAATGATAACAATGATAATAATGATAATGATAATGATAATAATAATATAAATGATAATGATAATAATAATATCAATGATAATGATAATAATATCAATGATAATGATAGTCATAATGATAACAATAACATCAACAATGACAATGATAATAATAATAATGATGACAATGATAACAGCAACAATAACAATAATAATGATAATGATACTGCCCATAACGATTACATTGATAATATGAGCAACAAAATGATAAAACCAAAATGATCAAAACGCAACCGAAATTCAAACCTTTTTTGTTCAAGACTTCGAAACCAACCCATAATCCTGAAAGAATCATCCTGTTCCCAATGTACAGTGAATATGGTGTAGATGGGATATAAACATTTTTTTTTACAGTGTTGGTGAATGTTATGGTTAGGTGTTGTGACTTTTGGAGTTAGTGAGGTTCCTGCTGACGATGGTGGTGTTATGGTGAAGTTATGGTGAAGTTATGCTTAGATGTGATTTGGGGATTTAATGAGGTTTCTTTTACCTTGGTGTGATGGTGAAGTGATAGTGAGACTTCTTGTGATGATAGTGAGCTGATTGAAATCATATTATGATGAAAATTACTTTTTTTGCAGTGACTGTGTGGGATACATTTCTAGTGGTGTTGGTGTATTCTGATGAGTGATGAGTTTTTTTCGTGTGAAAATAATGTGATGGCAATGGGTTATTGCGGTGACGATATTGTAAACGATTCTAATAGTGATAGTAATGAAGGTTCTTAGAATCATTAATATGGTGGAAGTTCAAGACTAGGTAATAAGTATTTCAAAAACTTACGCCTTCGTTTCTCTCTACCTCATCTTTCTTCGGTATAAAAAGGGATCAAATATTTTTGAGTGAGTATGAAAAATATGGTTATAAGTAGGTTTAAAAATAATGTTTACATCGAGGTATTAGAATTGATGTTTAGAAATCGGTATGGTCAAAAATAGGTATCAAGAAATATTATCATAATTAGGTATTTATAAATATATAACAGATGCTTGACGCTTGTGTGGTTTATATATATATATATTTTTTCATTCTGTCCCATTATCTTCTTTATCGCTTTTCTCTTTTTTACAATTCTATATTTTGTTTCATCTCCTATTATATGCCTCTCTTCTCTTATCTATCCTCTTTCACTATTTTTTTCATCTTCTCACGTACATTTGCCTTTTGTTTCTTTTTCTGTCCTTAGCCTCTTCTCTTCTCGTTTGTTATTTTTCTCTCTATTGCCTCCTTTCCTTCCCTTAATCTTCTTCTCTCCTTTATCTCTCCCTCCTTCCCTCTCCTCTGTATTCCTTTCCTCCCCTCTATCTGTTTCCCTTTTGTCTAACTCGCAGCTATTCCTCGACATTTTTCCCGCGCCCATTTTCACCAGTGGACCGAAACCGCCATTAAGAACAGAGAGCGCAGGGATAACGACTTTTTCTGTCGTTTAATTGCTCTTTCTTTGACTAATGACGGTGATTGACTCTTGTTCCAGAAGCTCCCGTTAATGATCTTCCTTTGTTTTTGATTGCCAGTACATCAGCAAGAAGAAAACTGTTCAAATGGTGTGTTAATAATGTAATGTTGTGAATGATTTAGAGAGCACGGGATGTGTCTATTGCTGTTAATAATTGCAATAATCAGAGTAGTGCTACTGCTACTACTACTAATAATAATGATAGTAGTAATAATGATGATAACAAGGATAATGATACTCTTACTACTAATACTGATAATAATGTTAATAATAATGACTATAATGGTGATATTAATGATAGTAGCAACCGTAATAGTGACATGATAATGACATCAGTTGTGATAACAGTAGTGATAATACTGATGATAGTGATAATGATGCTGGTGATGATAACAATAATAATGATAATAATGAGACGATAATAACAATGACATAAATGATGATGATGATGATAATTATAATAATAATAATAATGATAATAATAATAATAATAATAATAATAATAATGATAAAAATAATGATAATGATAATATTGATATTGGTAACGATAATGGTATTGACATAAATGATTTTGGTAATAATAATAACAATAAAGATGATAATACTAACATTATAACAATAATAATAACGGTAATGATAATAACAATAGTGACAATAATATTAATAACATTGATGACAACAACAACAATATTAATACATCTTTATTTCATTTCTATTTACCCCTCTATTTCCTCAGGTACATGATCCTGATTCCCGTCATTATCCTTATTCCATCAATCTTTTCCTTTCATCAATATCTTAATCCCGATCTTCCCCTCTCCCAAACACCCTTATTCCTCACCCTTGTAGCAGCGGCAGACCGAGCGAGGGAGAATGGCCGGGCGGCTGAATTCACAGACATTCCTGTAAATATAAATAAAAATGTTAATTTCACTTTATATGTCATTGGAAAAAAAAGGAATAAAATAAACGCTTTCACTCGCTAATGATCATACTATTCTGTATATATTTTCTGATCAGCATTTGTGGATGAAGTTTGATAATCATTTGCATAAATATTGTCATTACGTGTGGCTTTGCTTGAAAAGCGTTGGTGAGGAATTTCAATGTTGAGGTTTTCCTGGTCTGTGGATTTCAATATCTCATTGATGTCTGATAGCAAAGTAATGGTTAATTAGATGTGTATTGGGTATGTACTCACGTTTATATAGCACACGGATTTGTATAGAGGTCGTGTGCATACATGCTGGCACACATAAAAAAAAATATTTTTCTCTTACATATACAAACGCACCCAAACATATACACAAATACACATATTTTCTTTCTGTTACAAACACACACAAACACTTTCTCTCACACAACTACAGACACAGAAAACACACACATACAAACACATATGCACTTTCAACTTTGCACTCATCTAAGTATCTGCAGATCTTAATTTGCAATGTAGAGAATGCAATTTATCTTCTCTGTTCGCGAGAAACATGAAACCCATTTATCAAAGTAACGACATGCTCGAGTATGATTCATCTATCACATTTTTCGACAGAATAGTATAATGACGCATTTTTCTTTTGAACTGCAATGCATTTTGTGGGGCTGGCGT
>NW_028234440.1:12223351-12225851 GCF_977035675.1 Penaeus japonicus
ATTGGGAATGTATGATGATGATGATGATGGAGGAGGAGGAGGAGGTGGAGGAGGTGGAGGAAGTGGAGGTGGAGGTGGAGGTGGAGGAGGAGGTGGAGGAGGAGGAGGAGGAGGAGGAGGAGGAGGAGGAGGTGGAGGTGGAGGTGGAGGGGAAGAGTTGGTGGAATGTGGAGGAGGAGGGGGCGAGGAGGAGGAGGAGGAGGTTGGAGGTGGAGGTGGGTGGAGGTGGAGGTGGAGGAAGAGGGGAGGTGGAGGTGGAGGAGGAGGTGGAGGTGGAGGTGGAGGTGGAGGTGGAGGTGGGCCGGTGGGGAGCAGGTTGGGTTGAGGTGGAGGTGGAGTTGGAGGTGGAGGTGTGAGAGGCGGAAGACAAGTAGGGAAGGAAAACAGAGGAGGAAGAGGAGAAGGAGTCTGTTGGGCATGGATGTTGGGTGGGTGGGGGGTGGGGTGTATGGGGTGTGGTTGTTCGGTGGTGGAGAGGAGTGGTGGGGGGGGGGTTGGGGTTGGGGTGGTCGGCGGGTGGGGGTGTTTGGAGGAGCGAGGTGGGGTGGGTGTGGCGGAGGTGGGGTGGTGTGTGGAGTGGATGGTGGTCGGGGGTGGTGGGGGGGATAGGGTGGGGTGGGGGGCGGGTGGAGGTGGGGGTGGAGGTGGGGTGGGGGTGGAGTGAGGTTTGTGTGGTGTGTGGGTGGGTTGGAGGAGGAGGAGGAAAAGGAGAAGGAGAAGAAGTAGAAGGAGAAGGAGAAGGAGAAAGGAGGATGAGAATGAGGAGGATTAGGGGGGGGGGGTGGAGGAGAAGAAGGAGAAGAAGAAGAAGAAGAAAGAGGAGGAGGATGGCGAAGAGGAATTAAGGGAAGGCGAGGGAGTAGAAGACAGAAAAGAAAAAAAAGGGTTGAGGATTAATAGAAGAAAGGGGAAGTAGTAAAAAAGGCGGAATTAGATAGGATGAAAAGGCAAGGAAAGCGAAAAGGAGAACAAGAAGACGGAGAAGAAGAATGCTTGAGTAGTGAGGGGAAGTCAAGAAGAAGAGAAGAAAGAGAAAAAAGGAAAGAAAAGGAGAAAAAAAGGAAGAGGAAGAAAAGAGAAGAGAAAGAAAGAAGAAAAGAAAGAAGGAAAAGAAGAAAGATAAAATAAAGAAGAGAAGAAGAAAGGAGGGAAAGAAAGGAAGAAGAAAAAATAGAAAAGAAGAAAGAAGAAGACGAAAAGAAAGATGATAGAAAGGAGATTAGGAAAGAGAGGGGGGAGAAGAAAAGGGGCAGGAGAAGAGGGAAGTGAAAAAAAGAGGGAAAGAAAGAAGGAGAGAAAAAGGAAGAAGAGAAAAAAAGAAGGCAAAGAAGAAAAGAAGAAAGAAAAGAAGAAAAAAGAAGGAAAAAGATGATGAAAGATAAAAGAAGAGATAGGGAAAGAAGAAAAAAAAAAGAGAAGGAACGAAGGGGGGGGGGAGAGAAAAAAGGGGAAAGAAAGAAAGAAATAAGAAAAAGAAAACAAAAGAAGTAGGGAGAAGAAGAAAAGAAAGAAAAAAGAAAGAAATAAGTTGAAGAAAAAAGAAGAAGGGGGAAAAAGACAGAAGAAGAAAAGAAGATAAAGGGGGAAAAGGGGGGAAGAAAAAGGGAAAAGAGAAGAGAAAAGAAAAAGAAAAAAAAAGAAAGAAGAAAAGACGAAGAAAAAGAAGGAAGAAGAAGAAAAGGAAGGAAGAAAAAGAAAAAATAAGCGAAAAAGAAAAACAAAATAGAAAAAAGCGAAGAAGAAGAAAAAGAAAAAGAGAAGAAAGGAGGGAAAAGAAAAGAAGTGAGAAAGAAGAGAAAAAAAGGAAAAAAGGCAAAAAGAAGAGAAAGAAGGAATGAGGAAAGGAGGAAAGAAAAAAAAAAAGAAGAAAAAGAATATGAAAAAAAGGAGAAAGAAGGGGAGGAAGGGGACCGAAAGATAAGAAATAAAAAAAAAAGAAAGAAGGAATGAAGAGGAGGGACGGCAGACGAGGGGGAAAAAAGAAAAGAAGGAAAAAAAAGCAGGAGGAAAAAAGAAGAAAAAGAAGAACGAAGGAAGGGGACGGAAGAAGAAAAAGAAGGAAGGAGGAAAGAAAGACAAAGAAGGGAAAAAGAAGAAGAAGAAGAAAAAAAAATATACGAATAAAGAGCCAAAAAGACAGGGCGAAAGAAGGAAGATGAAGAAAAGGAAGAGGAGAAAGAAGAAGAAGAAGAGAAAAAAATAAGAAGAAAGAAAGGAAGAAAAAGGGGAAAAAAGAAGAAGAAAGAAAAAAGGAGGGGAGAAAAGAGAAGAAGAAAAGAAAGAAGAATGAGGAGAGGGGGAAGGAGAAGAAACAAGGGGAAAGAAAAAGGAAGGAAAGGAGAAGAAAAGAGAAAAAGAGGGGGGAAGAAAAGGAAAAAAAGAAAGAAGGAAGGAAAAAAGAAGAAGAAGAAGGAAAAAAAGCAAAAAAAGAAAAAGAAAGAATAAAAAGAAAGAAGAACGGAAAGAAAAAAAAAAAAAGAAGAAGAAGAAAGAAAAAGAG
>NW_028234440.1:12235851-12238351 GCF_977035675.1 Penaeus japonicus
GGGATGGTGATCAGGCTGTGGAGACGAAGTTTGCGTGCGGGAATATTTTCATGTTATCATTATTGTTTCACGTTAAAAAATATCAGTCTATTATGCTTTTATTCCCTTCCCATATTAAAAAAATAAGTTGAACCATAAATTTATTCATATCCCGTAAAAAAGTCATACTCAAATGAATACCAAAACTAGATTAAACTCCAAATAACTAAAACACCAATATTGCACGTATAGGCAATGTTTGCATGTGGAAAGATATTTTTTTAAAAATTTAAATCTAAATCTTGCCATTAAAAAATACCGGCGCTCGAAGTTTCACTCTGCTTCGATGATTCTATTAGAAAAATGGAACAGACTGGAAAAAATACATTAATATCCCTTTTTAAAGATAACCTACTCATATGGATACAAAAAATACTTTAAAAACTGAGCAAAAATATGAATTCAAACGTGTTGTCTACAATATAGTGTATTTGCAAGAGAGAGACAGAGGAAGTGTGATGAGCAGGAAAAGGCTACACAAGGGTTTTTAGGCATGGGTGTGGGATGAGTGTGTAGTGAGATAGAGACTGGGTGGTTTGTGGACAAGTGTGGCCGCTTGAAAATCGCTTGATGTTTAAGACCAGGGTGTAGCGAGAAAGAGAGGAAGAGAAAGAGAGAGAAATAGATAGATAGATAGATAGATAGATAGATAGATAGATAGATAGATAGATAGATAGATAGAAAGAGAGAGAGAGAGAGAGAGAGAGAGAGAGAGAGAGAGAGAGAGAGAGAGAGAGAGAGAGAGAGAGAGAGAGAGAGAGAGAGAGAGAGAGAGAGAGAGAGACAGAGAGAGGAGAGAGCCAGAGACAGAGAGAGAGAAAGACAGCCGGGAGGCCAGACAGAGATTGGTCAGCCCGCGGTCAGGCTCTCCGAGGCGCCAGATCTCGAGTATTGACGTTGCCATCCGTGACAGATGCTGCCTCGCTGTCCATTTCTATTCCTGACACAAGGAGACCTTTTTCGACGACCCGAGTTGGGAGACCTTGGCGCGCAGAGATGGAGTTCGCGAAATGAAACTTCCGGAGATGTTGCAAGGTTTCAGCGGTACTTCATCGGACTGCGAAATATCATCTCACTTTTAAAGAACTTAATACTATCCGGTAGAGAACTTCGTATATAGATTTGGACAGTCTATAACTAACACGCACCCGCGGATTATTTTATTTTTGCGCGCGGGTGTGTGTGCGTGTGATTGTGATTGTGATTGTGTATGTGTATGTCTGTGTGCATTTGTGTATGTGACTGTGTGCATGCGTGTGCGCATGTGTGTGTGCGACTGCATGCTTATGTGTCATCGAGGCATAAATGCGGAAAGGAGTCTCTGATCGTGACTGTCAACACCGAAAACTTGCATGTAAAAATACTAGCTAATCTCAGGTCAAGTTAATGGGACGTTTTCTTTTCATGCCCTATCATTTAGATGAGGGATTGATCGTGGGGATATTTAAGGAAAATAGCATTTTAGATTAGATGAAAAAAAGGTTAAATTTTGACAAGGAGAGGTAGAGAAGATGTATGTGTATGCATATATATATATATATATATATATATATATATATATATATATATATATATATAGATATATATATATATATATATATATATATATATAAAACATACACAATACAACACACACACACACACACACACACACACACACACACACACACACACACACACACACACACACACACACACACATATATATATATATATATATAATTATATATATATATATATATATATATGTATATATATATATATATATATATATATATATATATATATATATATATATATATATGTATAATATATATATATATATATATATCTATATATCTCTATATATACATATATATTTTTATATATATATATATATATATATATATATACACACACATACATACATACACACACACACACACGCACAAACACACATCTATCTATGTCTCTGTCTACCTGTCTCTCTATCTACCTGTCTGTTTATCTACCTATCTGTCTATATCTGTCTATCTATCATCTATCTATCTATATGTCCTTAACCTCACCACTTTGTTGCAGATAGTCTCGAGTTCAAGCAATGCCACTGTATCAAAATAGATCATATCAAAATTATCAATTAATATTCTAACTATGTTGACTACAAAAAAAAAGAAGTGACAAGAAGACAGTAAGGAGTAATAGCTCTCTCGCTCTCTTTCTCCTTTGTCTCTGTCACTTTCTCCCTGTCTCTCTCTTTCTCTCTCTCCCCTAAATTGCCTGCTTCTCCCCACTTCATATCACTCCAAACACACGCCACTGTCCCCTTTCGCCTCTTATCTTCCCTTGCACTTCTCCCCCCCCCCCCAATCTGTTCAACTGGCACGGATCCCCCCTTACATATCCTTACTTCCTCTCCCCCACTGCCACGTACATCCCCTACCCCTACCCCACACCCCTTCCAAAAAAAAAAAAAAAAAAT
>NW_028234440.1:12245851-12248351 GCF_977035675.1 Penaeus japonicus
CTACACAGAGACGATCGTAAGTAAAATCACTTGAATCGCTCAAGCGCACAGTCGTCCACTGGAGAGATGACAGCAATGAGGAATAAATAAATAATAATATAGAAGAAAAAAACATATGCAGATATCATATAATATCAAGCTTGCATGTCACGTTGTCCGATGACATGCCATGCTGTCTGTTTGCATGTCATATCTGCCTTCCACATCCATCTTCGCATAGAGGCGGTTCCGTTGTCATGGCAACCGGATGACCACAGTTGCTATCACTGTAAATGTTCCGAACTTTGCATACTTCGCAGTTAAGTGGAAATACTAAATAGTAAGAGTAAATATATCAGTCACTGTAATACTAATGGGGAAATGATAGCCATTAAGGTCTTCACATCTGTAGTACTAAATCCAACAGAAAAAAAGCTAAATATCTAACTAAATGTAAAAGATATGAAACCAACTGTAATAGCAAATGTAATAGTACCAGAAAAACGTTAATAGTTTAATCTCCTCACAGTTGCAGAAAAAAACATGTAATGAGATGATGTTGCACTTTCTGAATTATAATTATTTAATTATTCTTTTGTGAGATAATCTTACCTGTGTTTTGTTAATTTTCAGAAATTAAGCTCCAAAGTTATAAAATGTTTAGTTACTGTTATTAAAGTCGTAAAAAATAGATGATAGATAGGTAGATATATAATAGACACAGATAGATGGATAAAGATAGATAGTCACGTAATATAGATATATATATATATAGAAAGAAAGGTAGATAGACTGATACAGATAAACATATACAAAATGTAGATAGACAGAAACTATATATATATATATATATATATATATATATATATATATATATATATATTTATATATGTTATATTATATATATATATATATATATATATAAAGAGAGAGAGAATATATATATAGAGAGAGAGAGAGAGAGAGAGAGAGAGAGAGAGAGAGAGACAGCTGAAGAGATATCATTGTATTTAACCATATTTGATGCACACAGACATACATACACACACACACACACACATACACACATTCATACACACACTTTACTATGAACTTCTTAGATATGTTGAAGCCTAATCAGGGATATTGTCATGCCTTGAATACTTGATTTCTTTCTATTTGATGTTAACTATAATTTATGTGTGTGTGTGTGTGTGTATGTATGTGTGTGTGTGATACAGTTCACACATCACGTTCCCTAATACAAGGAGCTTAACGGTGACAGACATAAAGATTTTATCAATGAACATCATATCTGACATAGACATGACATATATTGCAATAACACCAGTCCACGAATTATATCACTAACACGCTTTGATATAATGCGTGACAGACGAATATACAGAACAAGAACCGGAGAAAGTGAAAGCATTTTCGACTCTTCTGAAGACTCATTTTCAGGTCTTTTGGAAAGATATTGTTTGTGTTCATAAAAGTACTGATACTGGTGTGGTGTTTATGATAATTCTTATCATTATCATGATGATAAAGATTATGATAATGATGATAATAATGATTATTGTAATAATAATGATTGTAATGATGATAGTTATGATGATAACAATGATAATGATGATAATAATGATAGCAATATTAATGATATTGAAAACAAGGATGATAATGATGAAAATAGTAATGACTATAATAATAGTGGTGACAAAAATGATAATAATGATTATAACAATCATGATAATAATGATTATAACAATCATGATAATAATGATTATAACAATCATGATAATAATGATTATAACAATCATGATAATGATAATGATAATGATTATGATAATATCAATGATGACAATAGTAACAACAACTTCATCAGTAATGATGATACTGATGATAATGATAAGCATTGACATCCTCATTATTATTATTACGCTGATAATGATATTCATCAATATCATTATTTTTAATCTTTACAATTATCATTGATATTCTGATTCTGATATCATTATCATTATCACTGCTGCTGCTATTGTTGTTGTTACTTTTATCATTATCATTGCAAATATTATCATCAATCTCATTATCAACATTATCATCGTTATTAGTATCATTGCCATTATCAATATCATCCTTATTGTTGTTATTATTAATATTGTTATCATCATCATTATTATTATCATTATTATAACTATCGTTACTGTAAACCTTATAATTATCATAACGTTTTATTGTAGTGTTTACTATTCTTATCATTATCATTATTGTTATTTACATTTTTATCATCATTATCATTATCATCATTATTGTCAATATCATTATCAATGTCATCAATATTGCAATATTGCTACAATAGTAATGAAAAAACTAATAGCAACACTGTTAATGGAAATACTACTAATAATAGTACTACCACTTCTACTACTAATACAACTACTACTTTTACTGCTATTACTTCTACTACTACTACCACTATTACAACTAATATTACTACTACTACTACTACTTCTACTGCTATTACTGCTACTGCTAC
>NW_028234440.1:12263351-12268351 GCF_977035675.1 Penaeus japonicus
GTTCACTTTACGTTTCTATAACAACCTTTTCTTCAAACTGCTAATGTTCAAAAACACCTATGGATAATTTTCAATTTCTAGTTCTTGTTAAAGAGAATTATGCTACAGATGTTGTCGTTAGCATCCTTTTCTGGTCTTAGTTGCTGAGTGATCTGTTGTTGCATCGTAAGCAACATCGTCTTCATCCTCTGCAGAAAAAATGCAGCAGCTCTTCCGTTTCCTTCAGCGTAGGGGCCACAGTTGGTAGTGGAGCTATTGCTGATGCTGAAGCAGGTGCTAAGGATGGTACTTAATCTAGAGTTGTAGCTGCTACTCCAGCTGGTGCCAAGAGTGGAGCTGAAGGAGCCGTCTACTGCTGGGCATTATGGGTAACCACGCTATTCCTCGCAAAGTTGTGATGATTCTACCCGCCGTTAAGGTGAGGAGGTGGGAAGTATTCCGAAGGAGGATTGCTTGATATTCCCGAGGATAATATTACCATGGAAAATTTTATCGATGCATTTTGTGTTTGTGGCACCATATATATACATATGTATATATATATATATATATATATATATATATATATATATATATATTTATATATATGTATGTATATACATATATATATATATGTATATATATATATATATATATATATATATATATATATACTTATATACATATATATGTATATATATATATATATATATATATATGTATATATATATATATATTTATATATATATGTATATATATGCATACACACACATAATTTGTCTATAAATAGAATCACGCATATTCGTACACACGATGTACATATACCTACACAAAATCTTGAAGCATATATGAGCAGACAATATAATCATACTAATAATCTTGGTTATCCCACTTAGTAATACTTTACTATATTAATGCTCTTCTTAATTACAGCTAGACTATTTTACATATATAATGCAGTGTTTAACACGCAAACACTAATCAGTAGGGCAAACATTTAACTTTTCAGTTCGCAATACAAGACACGATTTTTTTCTTGATATCAAACTTTAAACCGAATTCCTAAGTACAGACGATCAAATAATCGTTAAATCATTTCTTGAATTTATCATAAAACGCAATAGCTGAACAGCAAAGAGAAATCTATAGCTACATTCTCACACAACGCCCTGTGTATACCTAACATGTATATATCCCGTGGTATTGGATTATTGGGTTGCGAAATGCGTGTGACAAAACGTGAAATACCGGTGTGATTCACGGGTATGGATTGAGGCAATATACTATGGCTATTGGAACTGTCTTTCTCCCTCTCTCTGGCTACAGGGACTGCTTTTGTATCCTGGGCTGAATTTTGTGCGGATATTCGACGATTGCTTGCGAATTTCGTAATCTTGTTGCGAGGATAACATATGATATGAAAGCTAATATCAATGGGAATAAAGGATACGTTAGACTAAGATATGATGTTAATATTAGTAGATATTTGATACTAATGTTAATAAACACTGAATATGTGAGACGGTAGAGCAAGTGTTCAAAAAACAAATTTCGAGAATGAGTACACTAGGTATGAAAAACAGCTGAATCACCAAAGATAGTGAATAGAGTGATAACGTTCTCTTCCTCTTCAGATTTAGTGGACACTAAATATGTAAAAGCAAATATAAGAATATATAATGTGTAGACAGTGACAATAAAGTTCTAAAAGCAACACAGTGAATGCATTAATAAAACGAATGAGAACATGCCGGTGTATCAAGTATTGATACGCAATAAGTATGCAGCAACAGCGAGATTGCAAAAAAAAGAAAAAAGAAAATGAAAAGAAGCGAGACGACAAGGACAATGAAGCCATTCGAACCCCGTGTTTTTGTCTCGAGACTCGATAAAAGTCGTTCGAAATTAGGTGTTTCAAGGCTTCGGTCGTGTGGGACAAGACCTGTGTTGTTGACTGTACATTATGTTAGTTTTGCCGGAAGAGTTTATCACAAACTGCGCGAAGAAGGCAACACATCGAAGCCGCTTATAACAACAAACATCTGATGTACTATCAATCAGATTCCAATAATATTTGGACAAGAAACAGTGCTTGAAAATTGACTTCATCACAAATCTCAGAAGGTATAATTTTTCAAGCTGAGAATATAAACTCAATGTACTTAGAGCGCATCGCCCAAACATTCCTTATATTTCTCAGTATCTAATTATGTTTTCCTCGAATGCGAGACACGGTTTCTATTAATCTTAATTAACCAAATCATGTGAAGGCATTCCAAGCGCAGACTAATGTGACACGAGCTGACAGTGATTGACATTGACATCGATGACATATGCCGACGTCCTTGTTTGCTTTTATTTATATTTTCACTTCGCGCTCGCACGCTCCATCAGATGTCCACGCTTGACTCAATACCAGTGATATTGCCCAGTTGAGGGAGTAAGGTTCTATTGATACTGTTCTCACAGTGTGTTTGTTGTAGAATGATATTCTATCAAATAGTTATGGCGAAACGAGAAAAATGTGGTCGATGGTATAACGTAAAGGACATTGCAACGAGAGAAGTAATCTCATGAATAATACAACAACAATGATGATATTAATAGAATAGTGATACGACCTATGACAACAGAGCCCCTGGGATCTCATAAAGCGTTGAGATAATACGTAGCAACTTGTGACATAAAGCAGATGTAAACAGCGTAAAATATTGAACTGACAAACAAAGGAAACGTAGACAAAGGATTATAAAAGAAGAAATGCGAAGAAAGACAAGTCAGAAATAAAACAAATGATGAACAAAGGGGAAGGAGCAGAACAAGAGAAATGAAGAAAGCCATGCGCAAGCACTCGGCACCAACACCAGCCCGGGGAATATCTCAGGCATTAAGGTGAAGAGGTGCCAAGTATGCATGTCCTCTGCCAACCCCCCTGCCCCTGCCCCTCCTCCACACTCCTCTGCCCCTCTGCTCCCCCTTTACCCTTCCCCACCACTCTCCCCCGTTCAACTCTCACCACCCCCACCGTCCTCCCGTCTCCCTCACCACACCCCTCTTCCGTGCTCCCCTCCCCCCTCCCCTCCACCTCTCTCTTCGGAGGTGTGGCTCCCTCTGTTCCTACCTCTGGGAATGACTCGGACGGGATCTCCCACTCGTGTCTAGAAACATCTTTCGCTTATCTCGAGATGGTAGCGAGGGATGGGCTCGCTCTGGATGCTGCTGTGAGTGTGTGTGTGTGGGGGGGGGGATGTGTGTGTGTGTGTGTGTGTGTGTGTGTGTGTGTGTGTGTGTGTGTGTGTGTGTGTGTGTGTGTGTGTGTGTGTGAGAGAGAGAGAGAGAGAGATAGATAGATAGATAGAGAGAGAGAGAGATGGTGAGAGGTACTAGCAAATAGTAGCTAAGTGGATTGGGGTTGAGATGGAGAGATATATATCTGAAAAATGATGCCATGGTAGAAACGGGCAGAGAGATAGATACAGAGATGAATATACAGCTACATGTTGGCAAATCTGTAGAGAAAATGAAATAGCATATAAAAATGGGTCCCATCCACAACAATACAATACGGCGATGTCATGTCGACATAAGCACTGTTTAGATGCAATAAAGAATATAATTAAGCGCACGTGGATGCATCATAACGACTCGATACTGCACCCCAGCGGAAGGGCTAGCGCTATTGTCAGCTGAATCACTCCTGCACGTGCAACAAGCCATGCAACGAAGCACGTTTTCAAGTCTGCTCTCGAAAAAAACCCTCGCTATCATACGAATCTCGAATCCAGTGTTATCGTTCGTGGTAAAAACCCATGTTTAACCCGCTAGAGGGGGACGAGATGTGATTCAGGGACTCGTGTGATTCAGTGGTGTGCATCCTGTGTGGGCCGTGGCTGTTTGTGCGTCGCTTTTGTTTGTTTAGGTGTGTGTGTGTGTGTGTGTGTGTGTGTGTGTGTGTGTGTGTGTGTGTGTGTGTGTGTGTGTGTGTGTTTGTGTGTGTGGTGTGTATGTGTGTGTGTGTGTGCGTTGTCGCTTGTCGATGTGCTTTTTTTGCGCACGTGTGTTATATTATGGTTTGTTGTCTGTTCGTAATGGGAGTATGTTCCTCGTATTTTGGTGCACACAAGAAAATATATACAATCTATACGGGTTCTGCAATAGCACTGCAAGACACGCGATGCAGAGACAGAAAACCTCGCTAATCGTTAAGTACAGAGTGAAGAGACGAGACAAAGTAGTAGGCAGGAACCAAGAAAATAGTAATGAAGGAAAAGTGGAAGAAGCAATAATAATAACAATAGTTGAAAAGAAGGAACAAAAATGATAAAAGATGATCAACATAACAGACAAAAATAACTATAAGAAGAATAGAAGGAAGAATTAAGAACTGAATAAGAATGGCGTAAAACAAAGAATGGAAAAGCGACCGTTAAAACCGTTAGAAAAGGTCCCTCGACGAAAGCAGGTTGAAGGGAGTTTGAAGACACCGTTTTTTTTAGGCGGGAACGTGACCGGGGAGAATACACGTAATTTAAGGTCATTAAGAGACAGGGTTTTAATTGCTCCTCGTGCTCTAACCTGCCTCCGTATAGGATTAAGAAATTTAGCATTAGAGTTAAAGTTAGGAGAGGGACACCGGTGGATGTATTGAGAGAGAGGGAGAGAGAGAGAGAGAGAGAGAGAGAGAGAGAGAGAGAGAGAGAGAGAGAGAGAGAGAGAGAGAGAGAGAGAGAGAGAGAGAGAGAGAGAGAGAGAGAGAGAGAGAGAGAGAGAGAGAGAGAGAGAGCGAAAGATATATATATATAGATAGATAGAGAGAGAGATAGAGAGATAGATAGAGAGAGAGAAAGAGATACACCCAGAACTTTACATTTCATTAAGTTAGGATAAACACGTATAATTCACGGTGACCGAAGGTAAACACGCGGTGATTTTTGCGCTAGATTCTCGATAGAAAAAAAAAACTTTTTACATAAACTCACTCTGAGTGTCATTATCGGCTTTACATTTAGCATGGAGGTATC
>NW_028234440.1:12275851-12278351 GCF_977035675.1 Penaeus japonicus
TATGACAAGATGGAGGCATGCGGTGACCCTAAAAATGACCCTTTGATCAGTAACTTTGGCGGTCTTTGGGCGAGGGGGAGGAGGAGGGGGGGGGGGGTGAAATCTCTGGGTAATAAGGATTATGTATCTTTGTTGTTTATGTGGAATATGGAGAGAGAGAAAGAGAAAGAGAGAGAGAGAGAGAGAGATAAAGGGATAGATCTATAGATAGATAGACAGACAGATAGATTGATAGATTAAAAGATAGATAGATAGATTAATAGATACATAGATAGAGAAAGAGAGAGAACCGCTTAATCCCGCTAAGTAATGATAAACACATATCTCTATCGGTTACTCGGAAATTCAGCCGACCAGATGCTGGCCACCGATAATTCTCCTTCCTTATATTTTTTCCTTTTTTATCACTTTCTTTTCTTTCTTACTTAATTTTTTTTCTTATCATCAATAATTTTCTTTATATTTTCTTCTTTATTTCGCAATATCTTTAATTTTTTTCTTTTATCATCAATACTTTTCTTTAAATTTTCTTCTTTATTTCTCAGTATCTTTAATTTTTTTTCTTTTATCATCAATACTTTTCTTTACATTTTCTTCTTTATTCCTCAATATCTTTAATCCTTTTCCCCCCCTCTTCCCCCTGTCTCTCCGTCTCTCATTTCGTTACTCCCTGTCTGATTAACAAAATTTCTTCTTCTTTTTCAACATTTTTCTCTTCCTCCTCGTGTGCAAAGCGGTCGTTCCAACCATCAAACACGAAGGAAACGACCAGTTAAAATGAAGAGAAATACCTCCCATGGTCGTCTTTACAGCAGCTGGTTGATATTCATGGCTCCTAAGTTACGGTTTTGTTTATGATTTCAAGTTTTCTGCTCGGGTCCGGCGAGGTACCAGGTAGGGATGAATACCTGAATGAGTAAAGAATCTCATTTTGTTTCAGGATTCACGTGTGGTTTTACTCATATAGATGAATGAATACAGATGTTTATTATAGGCACGGAGACACACGTGTATATTTATCATCAGTATTATCGTTATTATTATCATTATGATTACATAGGTTATCATCATCATTATCATCATTTCCGATGTTATTATTATCATTATTTCCGTTCTTATTATCATTATCATTGCTACTATCCTTATCATTATTATCATGATACTATTATTATCATTATTATCATGTCACGGAGAACTTCTAAACAAGCGAAGTAATAGTGCTGAGGAAGACACGAAGGTACAAAGAATTCCTTTCCTTTATTGTGTTCCGAAGGGAAAACACAGAGGTTTTCGCCGCAAAGCAAAAATTCTGTTTGAAAGCAGTTTTGTTTTTCATTCTTTCGTTTTATGTAACTGGCTGCCCTTTTTCTCCCTCGCTCTTCGTCGTTCTATTAATTCTATTTGTTTCTTTGTTTTTATTTTCGCCTCTTTGTTTGTTTCTGTTTATCAGTGTATTTACATACCTTTCCTTCCCGTACTCAGTCTTTCTCTCCCTCTCTCTCTCTCTCTTTCAGATGTAAGCAACCACTTGTCTCAATAAACTTGTCAAAGTATAGTCTATAGTCTCTCTCTCTCGCTCTCTCTCTTTCTCTCCCTCTTTCTCTCTCTCTCTCTCTTTCCCTCCCTCTCTCTTTCTCTCTCTCTCTCTTTCCTTCCCCCCTCTCTCTCTTTCCCTCCCTCTTTCTCTCTCTCTCTCTCTTTCCTTCTCCCCTCTCTTTCTTTCCCTCCCTCTTTCTCTCTCTCTCTCTTTCCCTCCCTCTCTCTTTCTCTTTCTCTCTCTTTCCTCCTCCCCCCCCCTCTTAGGCCCAATCCTATTTACATTTCTCATAAATGACTTGTCAACCATTGCTCATAACTGCCTTCTAGTGCAGTACGCCGATGATTCACACTTGCTTCATAGTGCCTCAGTAAATAACTTAAATACATTAAGATATATTTTGAAACTAATGGTCTTAAATTCAATCTCCATAAAACTCAATGCACATTCATAGGTAGTCGACAGAACATTGCCAAAGTCCCCATCGACACAACCATAGAATTCGAAGGCCACCCTATTAAACCAAAATTTAGGACTACACTTGGACAGATACATGACATTTGATACACACGTTGATAACATACACAGGGAAGTGATGGGCATATTAATATTTCTAAATCACATAAAAAATCAAATCACTACGGATACTAGAATCATGGTCGTGCAAACACTAGCTCTTAGCATAACAAACTACTGTTGAAATATATGGGGTTCAACCAACAAAACCCAAAAGCAAAAAGTACAAAAAATACAAAACTTTGCTGCAAGAGCTGCGCTGGGCAATGATACCTATCTCTTTGCCTACAAATTAATACACCATAGTTATTCCCCCTGCAAACTGTAGGGAATACAATTGGCATCCAAACACACTAGGTAAATTCCCTATTTGTAAAAAGATCAAATACAGAAACAGGTGCAAGACTGATGCAAATTCGTGGACCGAAAATGTGGAACTTGTTGCCA
>NW_028234440.1:12293351-12303351 GCF_977035675.1 Penaeus japonicus
CCTCTTTTCCCCTCCCTCCCCTCCCCCTCTCTCTCTCTGTGACTCACTCTTTGCCTCTTTCCCCCTTCCCCCTTCTCAACCTTTTTCTCTTTGCCTCTTTTCCCCTTCCCCCTCTCTCTCTTCCTCTCTCTCTCTCCCTCTCTCTCTCTCTCTCTCTCTCTCTCTCTCTTGCTCTCTTTCTCTCTTGCTCCCTCCTATCCCTCTCTCTCTGCATCTTTTCCCCTCCCTCCCTCCCCCCCTCTCTCTCTGTCACTCAGTCTCTGCCTCTTTCCCCCTTCCTCCCACCCTTCCTTCCTCTCTCTCTCTTGATGATTGTTGATAAAAAAATCATATTTTTCTATCACATTTCTTGGGTTTAATTGAGTTAATATGATATTGAATATCATATCATGAGGTAATTCTGACTTTGAAGTTTGATTTATGGTCTTATGCCTTATTATGAGGATGTCTGTCCAAAGTTTCTGGTGATTAGGAAAAAATCCTTAAAATGTTTTTTTTTAACTTGTCATATTTTCTAAAATGGATACAGACAGATAAGCAATTCAAATCTAACTTTCTCTTTGGTACATAAACTGCAACGAGATTAAATGGCTATCTATCGTTGGCCAGACAAAAGGAAACTTCAACTCAAAATGGATATGATGATGTGACGGAGTTTAGCCCCAAAAAAACTACATATTTCCACTTCTGGACTAAATAGATGCAAGCAAAATATTAAAGCGAGTTGATTCATGCACGGTCATCTAACTGATGAAAGAGAGAGAAGCAAAAGAAACCAAAACATGGACTGAGCCTGCTCACTCTAGTGCTGGCAGGAAAGCAACTTTATCAGTCAGAGTTATTAAACTTTTGATAGATTCACTAATATATCTTTCCTGGTTCACAGCCTCCGTACAGCCAGTGGATGAGAGAGCGAGTGAGTGAGTAAGAGGGAGAGGGAGAGAGAGAGAGAGAGAGAGAGAGAGAGAGAGAGAGAGAGAGAGAGAGAGAGAGAGAGAGAGAGAGAGAGAGAGAGAGAGAGAGAGAGAGAGAGAGAGAGAGAAGAGAGAGAAGAGAGGAGAGAGAGGAGAGAGAGAGAGAGAGAGAGAGAGAGAGAGAGAGAGAGAGAGAGAGAGAGAGAGAGAGAGAGTGGATGAGTGAAAGAGAGAGAGAATTAAATATAAGCCATATAGATAAATATAGATAGATAATATAAGCAGACAGGTAGATAGACGTGTTTCTATCTGCATACTTATGCGTGTGTGCGTATGTGTCTATGTAGGTATGTGTGTATGCAATCATGTATATACCGCATACACATATCACAAGCACTCCCGAAGCTCCCAGCCTGAAACTTCGGAACCCTTCCTAAGGCAACTGCTCATAAGGCTTATGAACCGCATGATCTTACATTAGGCAGATTACCATGTTGGGTGGTATGTGTGAGGGCGCAGTGTATGAAGGAGTATATCTCTCTATCTATCTACCTAACTGCCTATTTGCTTATCTATCTGTATATCTAACTGCCTATTTGCTTATCTATCTATATATCTAACTGCCTATCTATCTAACAATATATCTATTAGTCTGTTTACTTCTCTAATTATCTATCTGCCTACTTATCCATCTATCTATCTATCTACCTACCTATCCATATATCTATCTATCTATCTACCTCTTCATTTATCTATTTATATTAATCTCAATATTTATCTGTTTATCCATGTATATATATATACACCTTAGATGGGTATATACGTAAGTAGACAATTTACAAATGTACAAAAGCAAAGGTCGAGAAGTTTAGTATAAAACTTCTAGTCTAAAGAAAAGCAAATTTTAAAGAAAGAAGGCAAACTCAACCGGACACTTTTGCCTGCGTGCTTGTGTGTGCTTACCTCCCCGCATGCAACATCCGTCAAGCAAGCAAGCAAGACCACAGCGCCTGAAGTTTATCTGACTTTGCGACGAGGCATTTCATATTTCGTCTTCGGAGGGAAACAAAATTTGAGAGAAAGCGCCGAAGCAGCTTCTCTTATCTTGCCACGTTAAATCACAGCTGCGAGGGAGGATGGCCGGATGCTCTGAGGGAGTTTGACGCAGCCTTCCATTTTTTTTCCTTTTTTTCTTTTTCTTGTTCTTTGGGAGAAGGTATGACTTGTCGCTATGTGTTTTTGCACTCTTTCTCTCTCTCTGTCTGTCTGTGTCTCTCTTTCGTTCTCTTTTTCTTTCTTTGTATCTCTCTCTCTCTTTATCTCTCTTCTCTCTCTCTCTCTCTCTCTCTCTCTCTCTCTCTCTTTCTTTCTCTCCCTCTCTCACTTTCTGTCTTTTCCCCTATTCTGTCTTTGAGTATGTTTTGGGAGCTTGGTTATGTTGCTACTATGAGTCTAGTTACTCACTGTAGGTGTTTTTCTAGAAGGGATCTCACAGTCATGCAAGAATTTACAAATGCGTGGATGCACATAACTAGTATGATTTTTCCCCCTTTTAATTAATGTTAAACATTGGAGGTCCGTTTGCAAATGATCATCCCTTGCACGTAATAAGCCCTCTCTTTTGCAATGTCTCGTTCAGTTCTATTAGCTTATTATACATTTTATAGACTTCCACGTGTGCCTTCACTAGCGAGAAATACATCGCAACAGAGAACAAGAGAGAGATTCAGGTGAAAGACATTCTCAGCCAATGACGAAGTGGAAAAATATATCATTTTACGCTTGAAATATCTCCCGTGTTTACATTTCGTTCGGCACCTGAGATTTTTGCGTCGCTAACTTTTCTGTTCTAGGGATATTTATCTTTCTTTTTCTTTTTCTTTGCCTTAAACTGTTCCGATATATTTTTTTTGTGCTTGGTGTTTTTTTTTTTTCTTAGTTCATTGACGATGATTAGTTTCTGCCGAATTTACTCCTTTTTTTATTCCTATTTTTTCTTGATCTTCTAATGAAAATCTTTATCTGTCAATGATCATTATTTCTGTGAGATCTAGTTCTATTTTTCTTTTTTTTTCTAATATATTAGGTGTTTTATGCCAGATATATTTCCTTTTCTTGTTCTGAATAGGTTTACGAAATGCATAAACACACCAAGAGGGTAACACACAAAAAGGTAACGTGTTTACAGAGATCACAAATACGAAGTGAAAGAAATGAAGAAAAAAATTGATATAAAAAAAAACAAACGAAATAACGAAAACTACCATATAGCGACTATACTTTTGCTCTCCTTTTATCAAACATATCAAAATAAATCCATGTTTTCCTTGTTACGTCAAACGAAATTAATTCTCGCTAGATAGACATGTTTTCCCTTTTTTAAAATTAATTAATTAACGAAGGGAATCTTATGCCCGACGTATTCAGTCATTAGTCATACTTGCTTTTCTGTCTAATACCCACGTTTGATGTGATACCTCTACCCAACAAGAAGCCGTGTCATGGCACACAGGAATCAAAATTAGCTTACAAAACGTTAACGCTAACAATAAACGAACAACCAGGTCTTCTGCTACACTTGTGGGAACGGTGTCGGCTGTATTTACACTACAGGGTGTATAAAAACAACACTTAAGTGGTTGTATGAATCAGAGGGACTTCTTCTTTTTGCCTCTCACGATATTTGTTTGTTGATCCTGAAGTTCGAATGGTGTGGCGTGTTGTGGAGGGGGAGGGGGAGGGGGAGGGGTTGAGGGAGGCTTTCTGAGTCTGTTTTTGTCTTTGTCTGTCTGGCTGTCTGGATTTTGCATTCTCTCTGCACCTGTCTGTCTTTATATTTTTCTCCTTTTCTAACTCTCTCTCTCTCTTCCCTTCTCTCTCTCTTTCTTCTGTCTCTTTTTCTTTCTCTCTCTCTGTCTCTCTCTCCCTCTATCTCATTCTTTCTCTCTCTCTTTCTCTCTATCTCACTCTCAAATACACACACAAACACAAACACGTATCTAATATGACGTGCAAGCATTAAATTTGCTGAGAAATCAAGTATCTTTTATAAGAAGAGATAAAATAAGGAAGCTTGACATTCGTATTGATATATCCTTTTAAGAGTTTATTAGCTTATTTACATTTTTCATTCCATGCCTTGTAGAACATGCCAAAGATATATCACATAATAACACACTCTTTACTTAAGGTTACATTATCATACACACACACACACATAAACACAAACACATAGACCAAACTAACTCACGCACACCTACAGACACACACACACACACACACACACACACACACACACACACACACACACACACACACACACACACACACACACACACACTAAAACGCACAGCCAAACAGACTAGTTAGAATTCTCATGTCCGTTTGCATCAGAGATAGTTTTACTCTTGCTGCAATAGAGACCAAAATATATGCCGTAAGGTAAAAAATTACCCTGGGTATGGACGTGTAGTTAAATCATATATTATGCCAATAATTTATCAAATAAGCTGAAATTACCGTGCTCTGTCACGCACACACATACACACACATGGAAATACGCATATACTCACACACAAAGACACAAAGACACATTTACACACCCGCATACACACACAAAAAAAAACACACTTACACATACACATACACACTTACACATACACGCATACATACACATACACTTTTGTATGCACAGTCACACGCACGAAGAAGCCTACACACACACACACACATTTAATATTTATATATATATATATATATATATATATATATGTATATATATATATATATATATATATATATGGATATATATATATGTATATTAAACGGATTAATTGTTGGATTAACTCATACATTTTATTCATTATTTATGGCTCCGCTTCGGACACCCCAGGATACTCTCTTTAACGCTTACCTTCACTCCCTCTCTCTCTGCATCTCTCTCTCTCTCTCTCTCTCTCCCTCTCTCTCTCTCTCTCTCTCTCTCTCTCTCTCTCTCTCTCTCTCTTATATATATATATATATATATATATATATATATATACATTATATATATATATATATATATATATATATATATACATTATATATATATATATATATATATATATATATATATATATATATATATATATATATATATATATATTATATATATATATATATATATGTGTGTGTGTGTGTGTGTGTGTGTGTGTGTGTGTGTGTGTGTGTGTGTGTGTGTGTGTAAGAGAGAAAGAAAGATATATATATACATATATATATATATATATATAGAGAGAGAGAGAGAGAGAGAGAGGGAGAGAGAGTGAGAGAGAGAGCGAGAGAGAGCGAGAGAGAGAGCAAAAGAATGCATACCCAAACCCGTCCAAAATCAGCTCTTCGACATCGAACATTTCCCTCAAAAACCCGCACTGAAAATGACGTCACTCCAAATATTAATTAACCAAACGCAAAATTTCCAATCCCAAAAAATGATCGCCATTAAGATATAACTCAGTCAAGCACAACGATTAATTTCATGTGTGGTGCGACAACAATCAATGTACTGTGTCAGATTTATATTAATATTTCCCCGTGAGTAGATATGACGGGATAGACAGGGCATGGCTGTGTGGTTTATATGTGGTACGCTGGTAATAGGCCTGGTATGTGTCATTATTGTTATTTGAATAATGGTAATGATGGACATGATGTATTAATACTATAATCATTCTTTTTCTCGTTATTATTACCATTATCATTATCATCATTATCAATACTATCATTATCATTATCAATACTATCATATTATAATTATTATTATCATAATCATAATAACTATTATTACTATCATCATAATAATTGTCATTATATTATTGTCTTAATTTATTAGCATTATAATTTTTATCATTATTATTATCATTATGATGATAATGATAATAATGATAACGATGATAATGATTATAATGATAATAATAATGATAATAAGGATGATTATTAGTCTCATTATCATTATTATCATCATTATCATTATCATTAGTGTTGTTACTAAAATATGTTTCATTATTATCATGATCATCCATACGATGATGATAACAATAATGAAAATAATGATAACAATAATGAAAATAATTATAACAATAAAGATAATGATATTGATAATGATGAAAATAATAATAGTAATGATAATGACAATAGTAATGATGCTAATGACAATAATTATAATGAAAATAATGATAATGATAAAAACAATAATAATGATAGCAAGAATGATAAATATAAATGAAGATAACAATAATGATAAAAAATTATAATCATAATAATACTGATGATGACAATAATAATGATAATGATAGTAATAAGAAAAAAATAATGATAATGAAAACGATAATAATAACACAACAATAACAGTGATAATGAAACTGATGACAACAGTGATAATGATGATAAAGATGTTTATATTAATGGTAATGGCAATGATATTTACAATGATATTAACAATGATAATGATAACAATGACAAAAACGACGAACGCCATGCTCATCGTCATAAAGATGATAACAATAACAATAACACTATTTATAACAAAGACAAAAAACAAGCAATGATAATAATCAAAATTAAAATGATTATGATAACAATAGCAATCATAATTATTAAAAAAAACAATAATAATAATAATGAAAAAAAAACACTAATACTTACGATACTCATGAAAACCTTTCTTTCAGTTCATGGGCCATATAAGCGAATGCACTCTAACCGGACAGCAGAGCACCCATAACATAACAGATGGGCTAATGATGCATCCCCCTGCAATGGGCATTTCGAGCCATTCTGCAAGTTTATTATTCTCTGTTGCTCAATTATCCTTAACTTCGTGCAAGGGAGAGAGAAGTCTTAACTTATTGCAATTTCATTAGTGTTCCTGCCTTTGAATGTCTAATTATTTGCAATTCTGTTCTGCTGTTGCTTTAGAATGCTTGCATCAAAAAAGGGCGGGAGAAAAAAACAAAACAAAAACACTATGGTATTTAAATCGTATTGTTTTAAGATAACAGAGATATCAACGTCTTTTGGGATAACAGGGGAAAAAAAGTCCAAGCGATGCCCAGATTCTCTCATTATATCTCGTATTCAACGATTTCTCTCTCTCTCTCTTTCTCTATCTCATTCTCTCTCTCTCATTCTCACTTTCTCTGTCTCTCTCTCCCTCTCATTATCTCTTTCTCTGTCTCTCTCTCCTTCTCTCTCTCTCTCTCTCTCTCTCTGTTTGTCTGTCACTCTCTCGTTCTGTCTCTCACTCTGTTTGGCTTCTCTCTCTCTCTCTCTCTCTCTCTCTCTCTGTTTGTCTGTCACTCTCTCGTTCTGTCTCTCACTCTGTTTGGCTTCTCTCTCTCTCTCTCTCTCTCTCTCTCTCTCTCTCTCTCTCTCTCTCTCTCTCTCTCTCTCTGTTTGTCTGTTATTCTCTCGTTCTGTCTCTCACTCTGTTTGGCCTCTCTCTCTCTCTCTCTCTCTCTGTCTGTCTGTCTCTCTCTCTCTCTTTCTTGGTGATCACATCAGTCACTATCGACATTCCCTGGTGCAGGAAGCACAAGGCAAGGGAAGGGCAATTGCCTTTGCTTGGAATCAGTCGCACACCTGGAGCAGGACACTTGCCGTGGAAGAGGGTTCATGTGCACAGACACGCATGCACAGTGGCAAAGACGTACACCGACACGCACAGATATAGTACAAGGTGGAATATGCTCATAGAGATACACATATACAGTATACAGACATATACAATGACACCCACCCACACCCACCCACACCCACACACACCCACACACACACACACACACACACACACACACACCTAAAGACAAACAACCTGATCCAAGGTCCACTTTGCTTTCGAAAACGAAGTCCGTCCATTTCCCCTCAAAAGCTAACATTATCGCTCCAGCACGGTAAATGCTGACACTGCCTACGGTCTGACCACAGCGGAAACGGTCACGGAACTGCAACTTGGGTCAGGATGTTGCATGTGGGTCTTATGGGGGGGGGGGCCGGTTGGGGTCTCTCCCTCTGGGGTCTCCCTATGGGGTCCCTCTTGGACCTCTCTCTGGGATTCCAGTGGAGGTTTGTGTGTGTCCTGGTCCCCTTTGGTTCGTCTTTGGCTAAATCTTTTCGTAATGTGAGGCAAAAAAAAGTGAGAGAAAGGGAGATGGAGAGAGATGGGAAGAGAGAGAGAGGGGGAGAGGCGAGAGAGGAGATGGAGGGATCGGGAGAAGGAGAGGGAAAGAGAGAGAGAGGAAGAGGCGAGAGAGGAGATGGGAGGGATCGGGAGAAGGAGAGGGAAAGAGAGAGAGAGAGAGAGAGAGAGAGAGAGAGAGAGAGAGAGAGAGAGAGAGAGAGAGAGAGAGAGAGAGAGAGAGAGAGAGAGAGAGAGAGAGAGAGAGAGAGAGAGAGAGAGAACAATTCCTCATAAGGGAAGAGTCACGAAAATAACCTTACGTAAAAAAGAAGGAAAACAAAAGATAAAGAAGAACAGCTGTTACCGAGGCAGTTAAAAGGAAAAAAAAAGGGAAAAACAAAACAAACAAAAAAACAGGCGAATAAAAAAGAACAGAAAAAAAACCGGAAATAAACATAACACTAAAAAAATAATCAAAATCATAAAAAAGGAAAAATAAACACACCACAATTTTTACAGTCATGCAAAGTATTGCTAATTCGAGATTTTGTACCAGAAAGCGAGAATGTGGAATTGAAATCGATATTTTCCATTATGAAGTCAAATTTTCACTAATGAAGTTGAAAGCCAATACCTTTTGACTTTTGACTTGACGAAAGATCCTTTGAACATGAAGTCAATATTTTGAATCTAAACTCAAACATTAGAACTCAATGTCCGAATTTCTAAATTTCTAAACGAATTTCTAAAAGGATATAGAGACGTCCTGCTCGTGCCTCCTCCTGGAATCAGCAAGTGAATCCTGTGTAATTAGCCTTTTTTTCCCTTCAATCCTTTGAGTATTTCCCTGTGAGGTCCTTTTTTGGATTTTCTTTCGAGAGAGATGCGGAGGAATCATGGGGCTAATAATGGGAATAATGGGAGATGATAATGGGAATAAAATTAGGAATAGTGTTTTATTTTTTTTATTTTATTATTACTTTTTTTTTATCAAAAGTGTTATCATCGTTATCATTATTCTTACGGTTATTATCATTACTATGGTTGTTATCATAATCACTATTATCATTAAGATCTTTATTATTATCATTACTTTTGTTATCATTATTTTGATTATTATTATCCTCAATATCGTTGTTATCAGTATTGTTATCATTTTTATCATTATCATTACTAACATTATCATTACTATCATCATCAACTAACATTGTCATTACTATCATTATCATTATTGTTACTATTATTGTCATTATTATTATGATTATCATTTTTGTTACTATTATTGTCATTATTATTATGATTATCATTTTTTACTATCATCATTATTATTATCATTATTGTTATTATTATCATCATTATAATCATTACTATCATTATCATCAATATCATTGTCATTATCATCATCATCATTATTATTATTGCTATCGCTACTATTATCTTTGTCCTTTATATTTTTGTACTATTGTTATCAACATTGTCATTATCATCAGCATTACTATCATTTACGTTATCAATATAATTTTTAGTAGTATCATTATTATCATGATTATAATTATCATTATTATCATCATTATCTTTGTTACCATTCTCTTTAATATTACTATCACTGCCATCATCATTACCATCATTACTATCATTATTATTATCATTGTTATCATCATTATTAATATTATCATTATCATCATCACTATGATTATCATTATGATTTATCTCATCATTATCATTATCATTGCCGAAATTGTGTTCATTTATATTTTTAACAATATCATTATTGTTCTTATCATCATCATGATTATTATGATGATGGTGATTATCATTATTACCACAATCATGTTAATCACTACCATAATTATCATCATCATCAATTGTTATCATTATTATCGCTTTTATCATCATAATTATCATTTTGTTATTACCATTGTTATTA
>NW_028234440.1:12313351-12328351 GCF_977035675.1 Penaeus japonicus
ACACACACGCTTAAACGCACACACATACACTCAACATACACAAATTCTCACACACATCCGCGCACACCAAGCGTGCATTACCAAAGCTGCGCTCCTCCCTCCCATTACTCACGAAGAACAGGGGACCAGCAAGCGCATGTCGTGTTGGCGTGACTGTGTTATTACTCGTGTAACTTCCAACTGTCGCGACGAGGCGGCAACTCCGGCGTCTTCGCTCGCTGCCGTCTGCTTGTCGACGTGTCTTCTAAGAAAATCCGGAGCAGCGTTGCCGGGAAGTCTAACACCGACGAAGGAGCTGGAGACGCGCCCGGGGGGGGGGGGGGGTCACTCTACCTTTCTGTGATGAGACATGGGGGACGGGGGGACGGGGGACGGGGGACGGGGGGACGGGGGACGGGGGAGATGGGAAGGTTGATAGATTGATAGATAGATAGATAGGTAGATAGGAAGGTAGATGGATAGGTTGATAGATAGATAGTTAGATAGATAGGTAGGGAGGTAGGTAGGTAGATTGGTAGGTAGAAAGTAGATAGATATACAAAGAGGTAGGTAGATGGATAGATAGATATATAGACAGGAAGATAGATAAATAGATAGATATAGAGAGAGAGCCTATTTAGTAGTTCCATTTCATTTTCTTTTTTCGCCGTTATGACTTTGTTGCATAAGGACGAATGAATTTAGTCTCTTCTGACGTGGATGTGACCAGAGTATCCGCGCTTAGAGCCAGACTTTCCTAGGACGGAATTCTACAGGACGGTAACGCTGATCCGAAGGTATGCAATATGTACAGGCGTGCGTGCTTCCTTAAGGCGGCGCTGGACTGAAGCGGCATTCCTGACCTGTTCGGACTGGGCTTGACTCTTGGGTGAGGCAGTGGTAGCGTTTTTTTTTTTTTTAGAACTTTGTTACCGAAAAAAATATTATAATATCTGACAGCTAAGCGTAGGTGCTCTCATCGCATCGACGTTATTGTTGAAGAGAAGACTTTACTCTTAAACCACATTGTCATAAAGGCGAAAACCAAATGACATACAATTACCAAACAGACCATACGACTCACGATAGGACTGGCTAGAATAACACAATAAATTCTGGGCTTCGCTGATGATAGGAACTATAAGACGTCCGTCCTCTTTATAGTGTTGTGTTTGATATTTGTACTTTAAATAGGAAATGAAATGCACGACTATGTTTCGAATATATTTTTCATTAGCATTTATCACATCGACGTAGGAAGAGCTTCGTGACTTGAGTTAGTGTAAACAAATGTAATATTTTGACCAAGGTATATATACTCTGAATGCTCATTAACTTCCCTTCAGTAAGAATATGTTCCAAATGTTGTTTTAAGAATATGTAAATGCATCCAGTATCATGCAAAAGAACTTTATATTCTAACTATTCATTAAAAGCATGTTCCGAATGTTGGTTCGAGAATCAGCTAATGCATGCAGCAGTACTAAAGTGTTGCGAGGTTAGACACGCAAACATTTCGCTATTGACTGTGCACGAATATTCTTTTAGCTTGCTTTAATGTCTTTCTTTTTTGAGAGAGGGAGAGGGATATATGTATATATATATATATGTATATATATATGTATATATATATATATATATATATATATATATATAGAGAGAGAGAGAGAGAGAGAGAGAGAGAGAGAGAGAGAGAGAGAGAGAGAGAGAGTGAGGGAGAGAGAGAGCGAGAGAGTAAGAGGGCGAGAGAACAAGAGAGCGAGAGAGAGAGAGAGAGTTTAATTACAGTCATCATAATCAGTTATGTTCTCAGCATAATCCCACGGTGGAAACCGGGATTGCTACTTGCACCAAACTGATAGACATTACAAATGCATTTGCTGCACTGCACGATACCATGTACGTCGACGGTCAAGATATATTCAAGTTTAAAGTCATAATAAAACGAAAAGGTAAAACATGAACAGAGGGAAAACCTGAAGTGTGTTCATTCTTTAGATATCATTTTCAGCTTGAATACACTATCACAGTTGTTGCTATTTGCAGAAATTCTCACTCTGAGATATATATTTAAGCTCACAAACACACGCACACATACGCACACACACACACACACATACACAGACACAGACACACACACACAAAAAAAACAACAACAACACCCACAAGTACCCCCCCCCCCCCTACACACACATCCAAACACATACGAGCTCGCACACTAAACTAAATGGAGCCGAATGCAGTAATATAAGGCTCACCAACCATTAGTATTTTCTCGTTAACACTCCCAGTTTAATCGCCTAATAGAGTTACATCTAACAGTCTGACGCCTATGGCTTAAACGGCCGTGTACTGCGAAGGGTACTGGTGGCGATGGGGAGGACGGGGGAAGAGGGTGGGGGGTGGCGGGTAGAGAGGGTTAAAGGGGGGGGGAGGGGGAGGATGTAGATGAGTGTAATGGGGAAATAAGGAGGGTGGAGTCAGGAGCTTAAAATTAAGTGGGGGTGGGGGGGGGTTAGAGGGGGGGAGTGAGGGGTTCCCAGAGGTGGAGGGAGGGAGGGAGGGAGGGAGTGAGTTGACAAACGGGTTTGATGTTCAGGTGGAGACGGGGTAGGGAAGGGGTCATGGGGGGTGTAGAGGAGGGGGGGTGGTTGAGAGGTAACTATATTGGTACCAGATGAAGAAGAAGGATTAAGAAATCTAAAAAACAAACAAACAAAAAAAAAGCAAGTTTTATTATTCTCCTACCTTTCTTTTTTTATCTAATGAAATTATGTTTCACTTCGTACCAGTATCTTCTGCGTGTTGTTAGCGACCATGTTCCTAGCGAATGCATTGCGTCCTTTGACCTTTAGCACATCAAGGTGCGCCGGAGTGGAGAGCGCAAGTTGCTTATATTTAGTCATTATGACCCGTTTGTATTACTCTATGGTATAAGGCTGGATGGGTATATATAGGCGTTTCTGGCTTGGTTTGTGTTGGTGTCCTTTGTTTGCGTGTGTGTGGTTTGTCGTGTGTTTGTTTGTGCGTGTGTGTGTGTGAGAGAGAGAATTTATTTAAAATGCAGCATGTTCTTCCGTGTGTTTATGAATATTTGTGCATGAATTTATACACTAATAAACGCGCAATCGCCTACGTGTGCACCTGTGTTTCTGTTTTACTAAATTATATTTGTAATTTCTGCGGTTAATTACATTACGAGATGATTACCAAATTTTGTTTCGCTGATGGCACTAGGGTACACATAATTAATTTATGCATGACGAAATAACATAATCCGGCAGTAATGAAGCCGAGTCTCGAAGGACTTATATCCTCATAACTCGACCTTTGACCTCATTCGTCAACGAACATCAAAAACCGGAGCGCGTCCACCGTAGAGTTTTACCAGTGGCGACGACATGACCCGAACCCACAGGAAAGAGAGCGCCCGCCTCCTCGTTGCCATGGGGACCAAAAGTGGGTGGGATTTTAAATTAATCTGATAGCCATGTGGCCAACATGAGAGTGGCATTCATGATATGCTCCACACGGTAAACACGACGGCGCCCTGGTGAGTTGATGCAATATTTTGGGCCTCCTGTGAAGTATGCAGAATAGAATGAATGGAGATCGCTAGGCGTGCTGGATGCTGTTTATTATTGTGTAGTTTCATTCCCGATTCTGCTTTACATTGAGACTCATCATCATTCTCTATTCTGGTTTCGTTTGTAGCCAGAGCTGGAACACTGTTAAATAATGCCTCGTCTGAACTGGAGAAGAGACAATTGTAATTCTGTACTTTTGCATTGTCTAATTGAACTAGCGGCAAAAATTACACACGCAACTGCTCTTGCCACTTGAAAATACAAACAAAGTTTCAATTTAATTCGGTTAACAACCCTTCTTTTCTGTCATGTCAGGGAGTAGTTTTTGCATCTATCGTGGTTTGCCGATGTGTGTTTACCGTTGAACTCCCGGTTTTCATCAAGTAGTGGCGTGTCTGCGAGTAATTATTGTTGCGCCTCGGCTCTCCTGCATCTAAAAGGCGAGCGCTTCCAAACCCACATGCGTTGGTCCATTCACTTTATGTGCGTCGGAGAGCGCATAGGTGGATATAAAGCGTATGTTTACGAAAGTTTATATTCATGTGCAAGCTCGCTATTGCTTAGGTATGATTGCCTGATTTCGTAAACAGGCTCGTTCGGGAAATTTCGTACATCGGTGTTTGTGTTCTCTCAAACATGGCATTTCGTTCACGTCGTCTGTACATGTGCTGTTTAAGCTTTCCTTCTTGTTGTGACTTGGAAGCCGTTTGTTTTTTTCCTTTTTTTTTTTTTTTTTTTTTTAGAAATATTGCCTTCGTATGATTCATGGACCAATCCGAAATTTGGGAAGTCAAGCAAAACTCTTGTTGATTTTCGTGTTCGGAAAAACTTGAATCTTCTCTCGTTGATGCTGTCGAACGCCCTCCAAGATTATAGGTTAAAAGGGTGATAAAGAAGGAGGAGAAAAGGACGAAGAAGAAGGAGAAGAAATAAAATAGGTCGAAGATGACGACGAAAGAGAAGAGAAGGGGAAGAGGACACCGACAGCGAAGACGACAAAGAGAAATAGACGGAGACAAAGGTAAAAAAGGAGATGAAGAACAAAACGAAGAAGAAGACGAAAACGACTGAGAATAGGAAGCAGAAGAGAATGAAGAAAGAAACGAAAAACACGGAGAAAAGACGAAACGAAAGACGAACAAGAGGGAGCACATATCGAAAACGAAAATGAAGGAGGAAACGAAGACAAAGACGAACACGAGGACGAAAAAGAAAGCGAAGAGCAGTACGATGACGAAGACTAAGAAAACTAAGAAGACAAAGAGGACGAAAACGACGAAGACAAAAAAGACGAGAAGACGAAGAAGGAAAACATAGAACCAGACGAAGGAGAAAACATAGAACCAGACGAAGAAGAAAACATAGAACCAAACGAAGAAGAAAACATAGAACCAGACGAAGAAGAAAACATAGAACCAGACGAAGAAGAAAACATAGAACAAGACGAAGAAGAAAACATAGAACAAGACGAAGAAGAAAACATAGAACCAGACGAAGAAGAAAACATAGAACAAGACGAAGAAGAAAACATAGAACAAGACGAAGAAGAACACATAGAACAAGACGAAGAAGAAAACATAGAACCAGACGAAGAAGAAAACATAGAACCAGACGAAGAAGAAAACATAGAACAAGACGAAGAAGAAAACATAGAACAAGACGAAGAAGAACACATAGAACAAGACGAAGAAGAAAACATAGAACCAGACGAAGAAGAAAACATAGAACAAGACGAAGAAGAAAACATAGAACCAGACGAAGAAGAAAACATAGAACAAGACGAAGAAGAAAACATAGAACCAGACGAAGAAGAAAACATAGAACCAGACGAAGAAGAAAACATAGAACAAGACGAAGAAGAACACATAGAACAAGACGAAGAAGAAAACATAGAACCAGACGAAGAAGAAAACATAGAACCAGACGAAGAAGAAAACATAGAACCAGACGAAGAAGAAAACATAGAACCAGACGAAGAAGAAAACATAGAACAAGACGAAGAAGAAAACATAGAACAAGACGAAGAAGAACACATAGAACAAGACGAAGAAGAAAACATAGAACCAGATGAAGAAGAAAACATAGAACAAGACGAAGAAGAAAACATAGAACCAGACGAAGAAGAAAACATAGAACAAGACGAAGAAGAAAACATAGAACCAGACGAAGAAGAAAACATAGAACCAGACGAAGAAGAAAACATAGAACAAGACGAAGAAGAAAACATAGAACAAGACGAAGAAGAAAACATAGAATAAGACGAAGAAGAAAACAGAACCAGACGAAGAAGAAAACAGAACCAGACGAAGAAGAAAACATAGAACCAGACGAAAAAGAAAACATAGAACCAGACGAAGAAGAAAACATAGAACCAGACGAAGAAGAAAACATAGAACCAGACGAAGAAAAAGGAAAACGCTTCAGAAAGGCCAAGATGACTTAGATCCCCGCATCGCACCTAACCCGCCCGCCTTGGTCCTCTGCCAGGGAAGGTGAGGCGTGCTGGCGGTGGTGATAGACGAACCCACCAGCCCACCTTTGAACCCCCGAGGCAGCCTGTCGTCCAACCTTCGCTGGCGCACCTTGGGGGAGAGGTGGTGAGAAATACCCTATACATAGGCAGGTGAATATGGGGTGTTTTTGTTTATAAGTGTATGACTTTTTTTTTCTCTTTTTCTCGTCTGGCTTTCTTTTTTCTTATTTTTTTTTTCTCTCTCTCTCTCTCTGTCTTTCTCTCTCTCTCTCTCTATCTATCTATCTCTATCTCTCTATTTTCTCTTCTCACTCATTCTCTCTCTCTCTCTCTCTCTCTCTCTCTCTTTCTCACTCTTCCCCTCCCTTATTACACACACACGTATACACACGTAAACACATGTGTATACATATATCCAAATGAGTTATTCATATCCACATATTTCCATTAACTTCTTTCCGGCCTCAGTCCCCGAATGAAGTATTTCACTATGAGGTTTAAGAAAACTTACCCCCTGCATATTTTCTCATGAAAAAATCTCACTAATAGCATAACTCCATCTTTTTTTCGAGTTCCATGAAGCCTCCAAGAAAAGTTCATGAAGCTCATGGACTTTCCTTATTTATTCAGGCAAAATATCAACATACACAAAATTCGAGTCGTCATGTAAAATGTATAAATATTGTTCTAAGTAAATAGAGAGGTTTACAAGCATGCAAGAAACCGGAAGGAAGGGAGATGGACAGAAATTTTACGTGTACAATTTCTTGGGATTTTATTACGCTTGTCTCCTACGCTTTTGTTTGCTTTTATTTCACTTTAATGGGCGTTTGGATAACCGGGAGACAGAGGCAGAATGGATAAATAAAGACAGAAAAAATATACAGTGACTTTTCGCTCTCTCCTTCCCCGTGTTGAATAAGCAGCTGGTCTGACCCCAGGATCTTTTCTGTTTGTTTTCCCACTATGATTGGATGTGAGACTCGAGTATCTGCGGGAGTGCCAAAGTGTGCCGGTACTGGGGCATTTATGGCACTGGGAGATCGGGAGGGAGGAAGAGGAGGCAGGGGGAGGGGGGAGAGGCGGGGGGAGGGGATGGAGGCGGGGGAGGGACAGGAGGTGGCGGGAGGGGGTAACTTCAAAATATTCGCTAGAAAAGGATGAATTTCACGTGACAAAGCGTGGAGATATTATCATTTGCACAGCATAACTTTCAGAATCGACAATCCTCACACATTACAGAGATTCAGAGAACACGTAGCTTGAAAATTCTTAATATTTGCAAACACAGCTAGAAAACCCACAGCTTAGCACAGCTTAAACATTCACAACATGCATAACGCTTCACGTAACAGGGCTTGAATATTCACAGTTCCTACAGCAACAAACTCAAACATTAATATCAACATTTTACTTTCAAAAATTGCAAACCACTGGAAAATCGACAATTGCTATTTTGTTTACAGTTCTTCGCGACACTTGTCAAATACATTACAATCTCAAACAGTGTTCTTGAACAACAACAACAATGACAATACTACTTCATCTACTACGAATTGCATGATGACATCCACTCCCACTCCCTCAACAACCTCAGCAATTGCACACATCGAAGTCACTACCGCATCAGCCTCGGAGGGGGAGGGGGAGGGGGTAGTAATGGGGTAAGAATAAGGGGGAGCGGGGGCATGACACGGGAGGGTGGGGAGCGATGGAAGTAGGAAAGAAGGGGGGAGGAGGAGGAGGAAAAAGGGACCCGGAGGGAGGGGGAAGGTGAGGAAGACCCGAAGAGGGGGGGGGGTAAGGTAGAAGGGATAAAGGGGGAAGAGAGGGGGGGAGGGGGGTCGGCCGGCAGGTCATTGTGAACGGAAAGAATTATACAGAATCACGTTTACCTGATCAATGGAGGCGGGTGACTGAGTGGGGATGGGGATGGGGGGATGGGGGATGGGGTTGGGGTGGGGAATGGGCGATGAGGGATGGGGGTGGGGATGGGGGATGGGGGTGGGTATATGAGAAAGGGGTTAGGAGAGAGGAAAGGGGGAGCGTGGGTCCGTGGACAAGAAGAGAGAGAGAGAGGGTCAAGGAAAGGCCATGGATGGGTAGTGTGGATGTGTGGATATGTGGGTGTGTGGAAGGAAGGGTGGGTGGACGAGTGGGCGTGTGGGTTGGTTGGTGGGCAAGTGCATGCGAGACTTTTTATTTAATTTAAATTTTGGTGTTTGTGGGAGTGGATCTGTTTTTAACTTATGATGTGGATGAGTTCTTCAGCACATAGGCAGGCTCATGTAAATAACGCGTATATGCATAAGCAAACATATAACACACATAAACTTAATGATAAATGATGATATTAATAATGATGATGATAATGGTAATAATAATTATAATGATAACAATAGTGATAATGAAAGTAATGATAACGATAATAACAAAGATAACAATAATGACAATAATAATGATAGTAATGCTAATAACAGTAATACTAATCATCATTATCACCATAAAAGTAAAAATAATGATGATAATAATGAAAATAGTAATAACAATAATGATAGTAATAATTATGATAATGATAATGATGATAATAATAATGATGATAATGATAATAATGAAAATAATAATGATAATGATGATAATGAATAATAAATAATAAAGACAGTCATAATGAAAATAGTGATGATAATAAAAAAAAAACAGCAATGACAACATACTGGCGATCTGAAAATACAAACTACCATAAAGAAACACAACTTTAATAACAGCACAAGTACAAACGAACACACACGAAATGTACAATATTACCTACCAACGCAAACATCGTAATGTGTAATATATATGGACATGTCGCCACCATGAGACATCATTAGTTACAGAGTTACAAAGACGTTCTTAATTGCCATTTTGCCCCCCCACCCCACCCCTCTTTAATAAAAAAGGGGAAGAAGAAGAAAAAGAAGAAAGACATGTGTGAATGGAATAAAAAATCAGCTGTGATTCGTTTATGTCGAGAAGTGCTGTTTCAAGAAGGACAAAAATAGAGGAAGACAAACAAGAAAGAAAGGAAAAAGAAGAGAAAGGAGAGAGAGAAAATAGAAGAAAAATAGATATCAGAAGAATAGAAACTGGAACAAAAGAAAAAAGAAAGAAAAAAGAAAGAAAGAAAAAAAGAAGCGTAAGAAAATGAAGAATAATAAGAAAGAAATAAGAAGGAGAAAGAGAGAAGGAACAGAAAAAATAGAAAAAAAACGAAACAAATAAAATAAAAAGCGTGAGTAAATGAACAAGAATAAAAAAGAAATAAGAAGGAGAAAGAAAGAAAAAAAAAAAAAACGAAAAAAAAACGAAAAAAAAAGAAATTAAGAAGCGTAAGAAAATGAGCAAGACTAAGAATAAGAAAGAAGGAGAGAGAGAAAAAACAAAAACAAAAGAAGTCCTTTGGCGTTGAGAATGCAAGTGCGATTTCCGGGGAAAGGTCGAGGCGTATTTCGTTGCCTCGAAATTCCCTTCGTCTGCCACATAGGAAGATTGATATGGGGAACGGGAGTTCTTTCTCTGTTATTCCTATCTCTTTATCTCTTTATCTGTCTCTATTTTTGTGTGTTTGTCTTCTCTTTCTAGCTCTCTACCGAATCTAAAAGAGAAGAAACGGTAAAGGTTAAACAACAAATTCTCTGTTTTTTCCACCTTTTATCGAGTCAACGGTTTATAAAACGAAATTTGATTATGAGTAAGTGTACATTGTCTTTTATCCTTTCACCACAACGGGAACCAATCGCCACGACTAACACTTCTACTGAACCTAAAGTATAATTACCTGATTAACAACAGAAGGATTACTTCTCTTTGCCAGGAAAAAATGCACGGAAATGAGCTTTTAACATTTATGTCATAGTCACACACACGCACACTCTCAGACACTCAAATTCACATACACACACACACACACACACATACACATACACACGCGCGCGCGCGCGCGCACTCACACACACGACCAACATCAAACACAAAAAACTCTGATATATTTAATCATTGACAATCATCGTCAAGTCAGATAAGTTTGATTTGATAGTTTCCATTTCGGTTTAGAACATTTTTTTCCATAATAGTTCAATGCAATAATTATAGCATTTCCAAAATAACACAACAAACGTAAAAAGAAGAAATACTGTCATGTAAAATTCGTAAACAGAATTCCGAATACAAATCTCACACTAAAACCCTAAGCCCCACTTTCTGCAAATAAGAGTACATTGCAATAAAAGTTGATATAACATAGGGAATATAAATGAAACTGCCCGCGATATGTATATGTACCATTGCATAAAAAAAATAATAACAAAGTGCAAAGAATATATCCAAACGAATAACCACAACGTTTTCTTTCTTGGTCCCGTAAATTCCGTAATAAATGAAGGCCCTAAATATAAACGAGATAATTCTAACATAACAATTATACTGTAAACATATTAAAATATTACATGTCCCCTTGACGTCATTCATATAAACGATTTTCTTGTAATTTTTTCGCCAAGAGATATAGAAAACGGAAGATTAATGAGCACACAGAACAAAGATATCTTATAATTCTGTGTTTTCGGTAACATTGTCTTAGTCAGTTTATTATACTGGTATTGTTATCAATGCTATCATTATAGTCATTATCATCATCATTATTATCATTGTTATTGTTCTTATTCTTGATATCATCATTCTTATTTATGGTCAACCAGGCAACTTCTTCAGGGATCCCAATGATAAATGTTTACTACTCTTTAAACAGCAGAAAAAAATGTCAGTTTCTCGTAAGATTCAAGACAGTAATCTAGTACATTTCCCTGTAGACAACTAGACACAGAATAACATATATATCCCAAGCGCGTTGGCGATTCCGGGCCAAACTTGTTCTAACTTTAGATGTACGACCAAAAAGGCGCGTTTCGGTGACATAACATCGACCTACCGCCTGTAATCGTCGAATGGCAAGTCGTGGAAATTGTCAAGGAACCTTTTATATTGATTTCTCTCTCTCTCTCTCTCTTTCTATTTTTCTCTCTCTCTCTCTTTCTCTATTTCTCTCTCTCTATTTCTCTCTCTCTCTCTCTCTCTCTCTCTCTCTCTCTCTCTCTCTCTCTCTCTCTCTCTCTCTCTCTCTCTCTCTCTCTCTCTCTCTCTCTCTCTCTCTCTCTCTCTCTCTCTCTCTCTCTCCCTCCCCCTCTCTCTCTCCTTCTCTCTCTCTCTTTCTCTCTCTCTCTCTCTCTCTCTCTCCCTTTCAACTCCTCATGGGATTGTCGCGTCACCCACTCACAACATCGCAGGAGCATTTAAATCTTCACCTGAAGTTTGTTCGAGGACGACAGCCTTGGCAGCGTTTCGAACACACCTGACAAGGGAGCGGAGTGACGGGGAGGGGGAGAGAAGGGACGGGGAGGGAGGGGAGAGGTGGAAAGGGGGAGGGGGGGTGAGAAGGGAGGGATGAAGAGAAGATGGGGGGGGGGGGATAAAGGAGCGGCGGAAAGGGAAAGGGAGAGGAGGAAAGGAGGGGAGGGGGAGAGGGGATTAGAGGAAGGGGAAGAAGGAAAGGAAAAGGTGAAAAACAGGACAGGGAAAGGGAGAGGGGAATGGGGTAAGTGGAGAGGAAGGGAAAGACAGAAGAGGGAGGAAGGGAGGGGAGGGAGATGAGGGGTGTGGACAAGGGGACGGAAAGGGGAATGTGAGGGAAGCGGAGTACGAGGGAGGGAAGGGTATTGCAGGGGGGGGGGGGGAGCTACAGGTGTAGTTGCCGAGATCTGCGGTGACATTTTTTTTTCTTTTTTGCCTCAGATGGTGTGACTTTTTTTTTTTCTTTTTTTTTTTCTTTTTTGCCTCAGATGGTAAGGGCGCTGTTGCCAGAATTAGGCTGAAAAAGACGCATTGTCATTGCGAATTTGCAAGGGATTTGGCGGCTGGCAAACCCTTCGTGAGAAATGATACAAAGATTAAGAAGAAGGAAGAGAGGGAAGAAGTGGAGGAGGAGGTGGGGGCGATGGAGGAGGTGGAAGAGGAGGGGCAGGAGGAGGAGGAGGTGGAGGAAGTGGAGATGATGGAGGAGGTGGAGAAGGAGGAGGGGGAGGGGCAGGAGGAGGAAGTGGAGGAGGTGATGATGGAGGAGGCAGAGGAGGTAGAGGTGAAGGGATAGAAGTAGGAGGAGGAGGAGAAAGAGGAGGAGGAAGAAGAATAAAAAAAAAAGAGAAAGGAAAAGAAAAAAAAAAGAAAAAGAAAAAGAAAAATGAAAAAACAGAAAAAAAGAAAAAAGAAAAAAAAGAAAAAAAAGAAAAAAGAAAAAGAAAAAGAAAAAGGAAAAAAAAAGAAGGAAAGTATAAGACGAAGAAGGAAAAAAACCCATCTGAGTGTGGCCATCAGCATGTTGCGTAGAGCTGAGTGAGTTATAGGTGGATGGAGTGGTGGTGCATGTGGATCTATCAAGTGGAGCCAATGTTAAGTGGCCGGCTGTTATAACCATGGCAAAGAAAATCAAGAAGAAAAACCAGCGTTGGGAGAAAAAGAGTCAAAGTGGGAGAAAATGATGAAACGAAACTGATAGAAGTGAACAAGATAGATAGATAGGAGTATAGATAAATAGATAGATATATGTAGAGAGAGAAACAAATAGACATATAAACAGATAGATAGATAAAACAAAAAAATAGATTAAGAGATAGATAGATAGACAGATAAATAAACAGACAGATAGAGACACAGAAATATAAATAAATAAAACACAGGATAAACAGATAAGTAGATAGAAGAAAGGATAGACAGATAAATAAATAACCAGACCAACAGATAAATAAATATATAGAACAGACGATAGATAGATACCTAGACCGACAGATAGACAAACAGATAAATAGATAGACAGCAGACAGAAGGCAAAGAACTCGAATAAACACAATAAGAAAAATAGAAACAACCAGCTTAGGAACCGCGTGTGGCAGACGGAGTGGGCGGGGTGTGCCGAGAAGTAATACGTTTGGAAAGTTGAGTCTCTTAGGCTGAACGGGAATGGCTCGCTGGTGGGCTGGCCGGGCGGAAGGCGGCTGTGCGGGTGGGAAACTTGAACTGTTGTGGGAACTGTTAATAAGGGGGTTGGTTATTCACTGTTCAGGGAAGCTATTCATAAGGGAACTTGTGGGATGGATGACGACCGTATATGTTATTTGCTTCTCTTTTCTTCTGTTCTGTTTTCTTCGTGTCTTTTCTCTTTCGCTTCTTTCTCTTCCTCTCTTCTACATACACATAAATAGGTAAACAAATATATAAATCTCTCTCTCTCTCTCTCTCTCTCTCTCTCTCTCTCTCTCTCTCTCTCTCTCTCTCTCTCTCTCTCTCTCTCTCTCTCTCTCTCTCTCTCTCTCTCTCTCTCTCTCTCTCTCTCTCTCTCTCTCTCTCTCTCTCTCTCTCGTTCGCTCCATTATTACTTTGTTTGTTAGGAATCTCTCTCTCTCTCTCTCTCTCTCTCTCTCTCTCTCTTTCTTTCTCTCTCTCTCTCTCTCTCTCTCTCTCTATATATATATATATATATATATATATATAAAAATATATATCATATACATATTATATATATACACATAAATATATACATATATGTAAATAAATATATATATATATACATATATATATATATATATACATTGCATATAAGTAAAGGTAGCGGCAAATATTAGAGTTCAAAAATATAGAGTTGGTTAAAACTGTCAGACTGGTGAAATTGGCAAAGTTTAACTGGTATATGGAAGAGCCCCTCCCCCCCGCTCTAGGTTTTGCACGTAGCAAAATCAGCCAAGCAGTGCCCTTGTTTATGTCCCTTGCTTCGCCAATGACGTGAGAACGGAACGGTTGTAATTAAATTCCTAACAAACAAGGTAAAAAGAGAGCAAACGAGAGAGAGAGAGAGCGAGAGAGAAAGAGAGAGAGAGAGAGAGAGAGAGAGAGAGAGAGAGAGAGAGAGAGAGAGAGAGAGAGAGAGAGAGAGAGAGAGAGAGAGAGAGAGAGAGAGAGAGAGAGAGAGAGATTCCTAACAAGCAATGTATAATGAGAGCGAACGAGATAGATATATAGAAAGATAAATAGATAGATAGATAGATAGATAGATAGATAGATAGATAGATAGATAGAGAGAGAGAGAGAGAGATAGACAGATAGATAGATAGATAGATAGATAGATAGATAGATAGATAGATAGAGAGAGAGAGAGAGAGAGAGAGAGAGAGAGAGAGAGAGAGAGAGAGAGAGAGAGAGAGAGAGAGAGATGCAAACGTAGAAGAGAATCGACGATAGGAAAGTACAAGAGAGGAGAAAAGAGAAGAAGCAAAATGATAGAGAATCAGATACAACAATATAAGTAACAAGAGAAGAGAATAGAAAGAGGGAAGAGAAATGAAGGAGAGAGAAGAAAAGAGAATAGATCAGTAGTAGAAGAAAAGGGAGAGGAAAAAAAGAGAAGAAAAGAGAGAAATAAACGAGGAAAAGAGAAGAGAAGAGAAGAGAAGAGATGAGAAGAGAAGAAATAAGAAGCGAAGATAGATAAACACAAAAGAGAGACAAAAATCCACTCTGGTCCTACATTTATTATGAGAATCTGTCTTGGACAAACTTTTCCAAGACGTAAATTTCTGCTCGTTTGTGCTGAAGAAGAAACAGTTCCAAGAAAACAACAGAAAATAGCCAAAAAAAAAGAAAAAAATAGAAAAAAATCGAAATAGCTGGCATTCCGAAAGAAAGGATGAAAGAAAGATATATGAACGTATATGAAACAGAGAAAAATAAATAAAGAAACAAAAGAAAGAAAGACCGAAAAAAAGAAAAAAAGAAAGAAAGACAGAAAAAAAGAAAAAGAAAAAATCTAATTTACCTACAGAATTATTTCGATTTTTACCAAAATCTCAAAAAACTTCCTGTGCGAATATTTCTTCCTCT
>NW_028234440.1:12345851-12353351 GCF_977035675.1 Penaeus japonicus
ATTTTGTTTTATTTTCTGATTTTCTTTTGTTTACTGATTTTCTTTTATTTGCTGGTTTTCTTTTATTTACTGATTTTCTTTTATTTACTGATTTTCTTTTATTTACTGATTTTCTTTTATTTACTGATTTTCTTTTCTTTTATTTACTGATTTTCTTTTATTTACTGATTTTCTTAAATTTACTGATTTTCTTAAATTTACTGATTTTCTTAAATTTACTGATTTTCTTAAATATACTGATTTTCTTAAATTTACTGATTTTCTTAAATTTACTGATTTTCTTAAATTTACTGATTTTCTTAAATTTACTGATTTTCTTAAATTTACTGATTTTCTTTTATTTACCAATTTTCATTTATATACCGATTTTCTTTTATTTACTGATTTTCTTAAATTTACTGATTTTCTTTTATTTACCAATTTTCATTTATATACCGATTTTCTTTTATTTACTGATTTTCTTTTATTTTCTGATTTTCTTTTATTTTCTGATTTTCTTTTATTTACTGATTTTCTTTTATTTACTGATTTTATATTATTTACTGATTTTCTTTTATTTACTGATTTTCTTTTATTTTCTGGTTTTCTTTTATTTTCTGATTTTCTTTTATTCCCTGATTTTCTTTTCTTTTATTCACTGATTTTCTTTTATTTACTGATTTTCTTTTATTTTCTGATTTTCTTTTTACTGATTTTCTTTTATTTGCTGATTTTCTTTTATTTACTGATTTTCTTTTATTTACTGATTTTCTTTTATTTACTGATTTTCTTTTATTTACTGATTTTCTTTTATTTACTGATTTTCTTTTATTTACTGAATTTCTTTTATTTACTAATTTTCTTTTATTTACTGATTTTCTTTTCTTTTATTCACTGATTTTCTTTTATTTACTGACTTTCTTTTATTTACTGATTTTCTTTTCTTTTATTTACTGATTTTCTTTTCTTTTATTTACTGATTTTCTTTTCTTTTATTTACTGATTTTCTTTTCTTTTATTCACTGATTTTATTTTATTTACTGATTTCCTTTTATTTACTGATTTTCTTTTATTTACTGATTTTCATTTCTTTATTTACTGATTTTCCCTTTGTGTTTAATGATTTTATTTTATTTACTACTAATTTTCCTTTAATTTACTGGATTTTCTTTTCTTTTATTCGCGATTTTCCTTTTATTATACACTACTTTCTTTTATTTACTTTACTGATTTCTTTTCTTTTATTTAACTGTTTTCTTAGGTTTGCTTTTATTTACCTGAATTTTTTTTTGTTTACCTTTTACCAGATTTTTATTATTTACTAAATTACTTTTATTTACTTGACTTTCTTTCATTTTATTCACTGACATTCGAATTTCTTTTATTTACAACTGATTTTCTTTTTCTTTTTATTCACTGAATTTCTTTTGTTCAATGATTTTTCTTTTATTTACTGATTTTCTTTCTTTTATTTACTGATATATCTTTTCTTTTATTATGATTTTCTTTTTTTATTTACTGATTTTCTTTTGTTTACTGATTTTATTATATTGACTGATTTTCTTTTATTTACTGATTTTCTTTTATTTACTGATTTTATTTTATTTACTGATTTTCTTTTGTTTACTGATTTTCTTTTTTTCTTTTATTCACTGATTTTCTTTTGTTTACTGATTTTCTTTTCTTTTATTCACTGATTTTCTTTTCTTTTATTTACTGATTTTCTTTTCTTTGATTCACTGATTTTCTTTTATTTACTGATTTTCTTTTCTTTTATTTACTGATTTTCTTTTCTTTTATTTACTGATTTTCTTTTATTTATATTTTTAACTGAATTTTCTTTTGTTTACCTGATTTTATTATATTGACTGATTTTCTTTATTTACTACTGATTTCTTTAAGTTATACTGATTTTTTTTGTTTACTCCCACTGATTTTCCATTTGTTTACTTACTGATTATATTTTATTTTATTTACTGATTTTCTTTTATTTACTGATTTTCTTTTATTTACTGATTTTCTTTTATTTACTGATTTTCTTTTCTTTGATTCACTGATTTTCTTTTATTTGTTGATTTTCTTTTCTTTTATTTACTGATTTTCTTTTATTTACTGATTTTCTTTTCTTTTATTTACTGATTTTCTTTTCTTTTATTTACTGATTTTCTTTTATTTACTGATTTTCTTTTATTTACTGATTTTCTTTTATTTACTGATTTTATTTTATTGACTGATTTTCTTTTATTTACTGATTTTTTTTATTTACTGATTTTCTTTTGTTGACTGGTTTTATTGTATTTACTGATTTTATTTTATTTACTGATTTTCTTTTATTTACTGATTTTCTTTTATTTACTGATTTTCTTTTATTTACTGATTTTCTTTTCTTTTATTTACTGATTTTCTTTTGTTTACTGATTTTATTTTATTTACTAATTTTCTTTTATTTACTGATTTCTTTCCTTTTATTCACTGATTTTCTTTTATTTACTGATTTTCATTTATTAACTAATTTTCTTTTATTTACTGATTTTCTTTTATTTACTGATTTTCTTTTGTTATAACTATTTTTATATTTCATTTTTATACCTGATTTTCTTTTTAATTAATGATTTTTTTTATTTACTGATTTCTTTTTTTACTGATTTCTTTTGTGTTACTTTTATTTTACTGATTTTTTTTATTTACTGATTTTCTTTTGTTGACTGGTTTTATTGTATTTACTGATTTTATTTTATTTACTTTTGTTTACTGATTTTCTTTCCTTTTATTTACTGATTTCATGAATTTCTTTTATTTTACTGTTTTCTTTCCTTTTATTCACACTGATTTTTCTTTATTTACTGATTTCTATTATTTCACCTAATTTTATTTACTTTTATTACTGATTTTCTTTTATTTACTGATTTTCTTTTCTTTTATTTACTGATTTTCTTTTCTTTTATTTTCTTTCTTTTTTTTTCTTTTTATTTACGTGATTTTCATTTTCTTCAATTATTTACAACACACCTGATTTTCCATTTGTTTACAAATTGGTTTATTTCATTTACTTGATTTCTGTTTATTTACTGTATTATTTATTTACTGATTTTCTTTTATTCACTGATTTTCTTTTATTTACTGATTTTCTTTTTTTTCACTGATTTTCTTTTGTTTACTGTTTTTATTTTATTTACTAATTTTCTTTTATTTACAGATTTTCTTTCCTTTTATTCACTGATTTTCTTTTAATTGTTGATTTTCTTTTCTTTTATTTACTTATTTTCTTTTATTTACTAATTTTGTTTTATTTACTGATTTTCGTTTATTTACTGATTTTCTTTTCTTTTATTTACTGATTTTCTTTTATTTACTAATTTTATTTCATTTACTGATTTTCTTTTATTTACTGATTTTTTATTTACTGATTTTCTTTTCTTTTATTTACTGATTTTCTTTTCTTTTATTTACTGATTTTCTTTTATTTACTGATTTTCTTTTATTTACTGATTTTCTTTTATTTACTGATTTTCTTTTATTTACTGATTTTCTTTTATTTACTGATTTTCTTTTATTTACTGATTTTCTTTTATTTACTGATTTTCTTTTATTTACTGATTTTCTTTTATTTTATGATTTTATTTTATTTACTGAATTTATTTTATTTACTGATTTTCTTTTATTTACTGATTTTCTTTTATTTACTGATTTTCTTTTATTTACTGATTTTCTTTTATTTGCTGATTTTTTATTGACTGGTTTTCTTTTATTTACATATTTTCTTTTATTGACTGATTTTCTTCTATTACTGTTTTTTTTATTTACTGATTTTCTTTTTATTTACTGATTTTCTTTCATGTACTGATTTTCTTTTATTTACTATTTTTTTTATTTACTGATTTTCTTTTATTTGCTGATTTTCTTTTATTTACAATTTTTTTTATTTACTGATTTCCTTTTATTTGCTGATTTTCTTTTATTTACTGATTTTCTTTTCTTTTATATACTGATTAATTTTATTTACCGGTTTTCTTTTATTTACTGATTTTCTTTTATTTACTGATTTTATTTTATTTTATTTACTGATTTTCTTTTATTTACTGATTTTCTTTTATTTACTGATTTTTTTTATTGATTTTCTTTTATTTACTAATTTTCTTTTATTTACTGATTTCTTTTATTTACTAATTTCTTTTATTTACTATTTTTTATTTACTGATTTTCTTTTATTTACTATTTTTTTGTTTACATATCTGTTTATAGGTTTATTTATATATTTAATGTTTTTGTTATTGTTTTGGTTATTTACTGATTTCTTTTATTTACTAATTTTTTTTATTTACTGATTTCTTTCATTTACTAATTTCTTTTATTTACTATTTCTTTTATTTACTGATTTTCTTTTATTTACCATTTTTTTGTTTATAGTTTTTTTTTTTTTATTCATGTGTGTATTTATTGGTATATGTATTTGCTTATTTGTATGTTTATATGTATCTGTATTTATCTATTTGTTTTATTTAATTGTTTATGTTTTTGTATATTTATTTGTCTATCGACGTGTTGATAAATAACTTTCTTTGATCATATGGAACCTGGGTGAAAGCGAGAGAGAGAGGGTGAGTGAAAAGGAAGGGGGGAGGGGGGCAGGGGAGTGAAAGAGAGAGAGAGAGAGAGAGAGGGAGAGAAAGGGAGAAATGGAGAGAGAGGGAGAGATTGGGAGAAAGAGAGAGAGAGAGAGAGAGAGAGAGAGAGAGAGAGAGAGAGAGAGAGAGAGAGAAAGAGAGAGAGAGAGAGAGAGAGAGAGAGAGAGAGAGAGAGAGAGAGAGAGAGAGAGAGAGAGAGAGAGAGAGAGAGAGAGAGAGAGAGAGAGAGAGAGAGAGAGAGAGACAGACAGACAGACAATGAGGGAAGGAGGAAAGGAGGGAAGGAGGGAAGTAAACAGCTGATTGACAAACATGTGGAAATGTTCGGAGTCATAACTAATGGTGATAATAACTATAATAATGATGATATTAAATGCAACAAAGATAAATGAATGGCTATAAGAAAAACAAGAACATCATCGATAACAGTTGCAACAACAACAACAACAATGATAATGAAATGATAACAAAAATAACCGTAATGATTATCATGATCGTGATAACAACAACAAAAACAGCAAGAACAAGAATAAAAATAAAGATAATGATAATGATAATGACAATGATAATGATGATGACAATAATAATGGTGATAATAATAACAATAATAAAAATGACAATAAAAATGAAAGCAATAATGATAACACTAACAATATTGACAATTATGATAAGGCAAATGATAACAATAATGATAATCAAAATGAGAGACAGCAAAAAAAAAAAAAAAAAAAAAAAAAAAAAAAAAAAACAAAAAAAAAAAAAAATTAAAACGAGCAATGAAAAGAAGGGAAGAAAAGGAGAGGAAAAGAAGAGAGAGAGAGAAAAACAACAACAGAGGAATATGAACATAGATTAAAGAGAACATATCAAATATTAACAAGGGGAGAATATTGACGTAAGTTCCTCGACTCATTAACATGGAAAAAAATCAATAATAATGGTGATAATAATAACAATAATAAAAATGACAATAAAAATGAAAGCAATAATGATAACACTAACAATATTGACAATTATGATAAGGCAAATGATAACAATAATGATAATCAAAATGAGAGACAGCAAAAAAAAAAAAAAAAAAAAAAAAAAAAAAAAAAAAAAAAAAAATTAAAACGAGCAATGAAAAGAAGGGAAGAAAAGGAGAGGAAAAGAAGAGAGAGAGAGAAAAACAACAACAGAGGAATATGAACATAGATTAAAGAGAACATATCAAATATTAACAAGGGGAGAATATTGACGTAAGTTCCTCGACTCATTAACATGGAAAAAAATCAATAACAAAAATAAAACGAACAAAAAAAGGAAGGAGACAAAAAGGAGAAGTAATAAAAGTGCCGAGAATAAATAGAAAAAATAAATCAAAGACGAATGAAAGGAGAACACAGGCACACGTAAAGCTCAATGACTCATTAAGATTGACGAAAAACGTAAGAGCAAAGGATAATAAACACGGTAAGTGAGATTAAATGAGCTAAATGAGAGGTGAAGAAGAGAGGGAGATTAGGAGAGAATTTCAAGTCTTAAAGAGGTTTTTCATCGTATAAAAATATACTTTCTGCTTGCCAAATGTCTTATCAAGTTAGAAAAAGGAAAGGGTGTGGGGTGTGTGGGAGGTGGGGGTGGATGGATGGATGAATGGAGGGAGGGAGGGAAGGAGGGAGGGAGGGGCGGCCTGTTAAAGCATGTGTTCGAGTTAGTGTGTGTATCTCTCTCTCTCTCTCTCTCTCTCTCTCTCTCTCTCTCTCTCTCTCTCTCTCTCTCTCTCTCCCGCTTCTCTCTCTCTCTCTCTCTCTCCCTGCCCCTCTCTCCCGCTATGCTCCCCCCCCCCCCCTCTCTCTCTCTCTCTGTGCCCCCCCCCTCTCTCTCTCTCTCTCTCTATCTCATCTCTCTTCCTCCATCTGCTCCTCTCTCTCTCTCTCTCTATTGTCTGTCTCTCTGCCCGTCTCTCTCTCTCTTTCCTCTCTCTCTCTTCGCCTCTGATCTCGTGCCTCTCTCTCTCTGCCTCTCTCTCTCTCTCTCTCTGGTCTCCTGTTCTCCTCTGCCTGTCTCACTCTCTGCCTGTCTCATCTGTCTCTATCTCACTCTCTCTCTCTCTCTCTCACTTCTCGAGCGATAATATGCTCCGATCTATATGCTCTAGACACATACACATACGCTACAGTACAATAACTATATATATATTTTAGTTTTTATATATAATTATATATATAAATATATATATTATATATATATAATATATTATATATATATATATATATATATATATATATATAGTACACATATATATATATAATACTATATATATATATATAATATATATATATACTATATATATATATTTATAAATGTATATTTAAATATAAACCATACAATATATAATATATATATATATATATATATATATATATTATATATAATATATAATATAATATATATATATAAAAATATATATATATATATATAGCACACAAACTATCTCTCTCTCTGTGAGGGATATCACAAATAGCAAAAGTCAGATACACTCTCTTAGTTTATTGAACACGACGGTACCAACAGAGCGATTAATAATTACTGTTGGTGTCGTGCAGTCGGTAGCCATCGCGGCGCGGGCGGGACCTTGCTCGACCCTTTCCCGTGGGCGAGCTAGGTCGGTGTGTCTTCTCCGGTCGTGGCGACGAAGAGGTATGTGGGTCAGTGAGAGTCACCAGGCCTGTCGTGGGGGGGGGGGGGGGAGGTCAAAAAGGGGTAGGCCGGTCTGGCTGAACGATAGTCGGCATCTGAGTGAGTAGGGCAGGCCGTCCAGGCTGAACGATAGTCTGCATCTGAGTGATGAAAAAAAGCCTGGTCATATCTATCATATAAAGTCTGCATCCCCGGAGTGAAGAGAGCTGGTCAT
>NW_028234440.1:12355851-12360851 GCF_977035675.1 Penaeus japonicus
TATGTTATAATATTATATATTATATATATATATATATATAATATATCTATTATATAATTTATATTAGATGGTGTGTGAGTGTGATCGATGTGTGTGTAGTTTTTTTGTAAATAGTAGGACAATAAAAAAATAGTAATATAAAATATATATATCAATATATATATATTATATAAAAACACTATATAAATCTATATATGCAATAAATATATATAAAATATATATGTATTTTATATATGTATATATATGTACATATAAATATATGATATTATATATAAGTACAAATACAAAATATTATATAACAAAACTAGTATAATTTAATATAAAAATATATATATTTATAAATAATAAAAAATAGATATAGTAAAATTATATTTTAATTTTATACCACACACACACTACATACATCCACACAACACATTATATAACATATTAATTAAAAGTATTATATTATATCTATATATAGTAATAGCAAAATATATTATATATATATAGATATATTATTTATATACATATATATATATGAACTATTTATATAATATCGGTATATAAAACAAATACATTCTTATACATTTATAAAATTTTTATATTATAATGATATAAATATAATTAGAATAAATAAATATGTATATATATAAATATATAAAGTTATATAAATGTATATATATATATATATATATATAAATATTTAAATGATATCATATTATATATTTATATGCGTAATTTCATATGTATATACATATGTATGTTTATACAATATATATACTATATATATATTCTTTCAATATATTATATATATAGATATATATATAATATGTCCATTATATATATATATATTATATGGTAATACATTGTATATATATATATATGTAAAATATATATATATAATAGTATATATCTTATATATATTATATTATATATATATTTACACACAGTACACACACACAACGATGAACCACACACACACACACACTGCACACACACACACACACACACACATCTACAATTTCACTAGAATTTCACTAGCGTACTTTATAGCATTTATATGATATATATATATTTTATATATATATATATATATAATATATATATATATATATATATATTTTTATATATCAATATTCATTTATTTTTAAATAAATATTCATGGGATATAGAAAATATAGTATATATATATACCATTATAAGTATAAGATTTATATATATATATATATATATATATATATTATAGTTATATATGATATAATATATATGAATTATATAATATGGTATATATATATATATATACATTTATATATATCATATATATATATATATATATAAATATTATAATATATAGTATATTATATATATAATGTACAAAACAACACACTGACCACCACAACACAAACACCACATATATGGTGTACACACACACACCCACAGACCACACACCACACACACCACACAACATATATATATCTATATTATATTATATATATTATATATATATTATATCGTATAATTTATATGAATATGAATATATATAATATATATATATATATGCGGGTATATAAATATATAATATATGATATATAATATATATATACACACCCAAAACACACACACACACACAACACACACACCACACATACACACCACACAACACACACACAGCACACAATCATAACACACACACACCAAACAAAAACAACATAAACCACACACACACACAAAATATATATATATATATATATATATATATATAGTATTAATATATATTATCATATATAATATGGATATATATATGCTATATATAATATATATATATATATATATATATATATATATATATTATATATATATATTCATATTCATATATATATATATTATATATATAATATATATATATATATTATCTATATATATATTATATATACTACAATTATATATATAATATATATATATATATATATATATATATAGTTTTTATATAATATAAATATATAATATATAATATATATAATTACATAAATATATGGGTTTTATCATAACTATATATATATCGAATATATTAACCATATTATAATAAAAAATATATAATTCATAATATATTTATATATATTATATATATACTATATATTATATTATAATATATATATATAAATTTAATATATATATATATACACACACACACACACACAACAACACGACACACACACACACACACATAGCCACACACACACACACCCACACACACATACCACAACACAAACAACACACACACACACAACACAACACACACACAACTACACACATATATATATATAAATATATATATATAAATAAATATATATAATATACTCATATATATATGTGTTGTGTGTGTGTGTGTGTGTGTGTGTGTGAGTGTGTGTATTATATATATAACTGAAATATAATAAGTATATATGTATATTATATGTATAATATATTTATATCTAATTATATATATATAATATAAATATATATATATCTTATATAATATATGTATATATTATATGTATATACAATATAGTAATATATATATATACAATATATATATATATATATATATATATATATATATATATATATACTAATATTTTAATATTTAATATTTATTATACACACATACATACAATACATACATACAATATATTATACAAATAATATATATATATATATAATATATATATATATATATATGAATATATATATATACAACAGTATTATAAATATATATATATATATATATATATAGTATATATAATATATATATCTATATGATATATATATACCACATACATTATATATTATATATATATATATATATATATATATATATATATATATATATAGTATAAATATATATGTAAATTTATATATAACCATATATATATTATATTAACTATATATATATATATATATATATATTATTACATATATATACAACCTATTACATGTATATATGTATATTACATATATATATAATAAAATGTCACCTATTATATAATATACATATATATATATAAAAGTAATATATATATATATATAATATAAAAAATTTTTATATATATATATATATATATATATATATAAATATATAATATATATTGTTTCAGTTTCATATCCTTTTGTTATTATTTGCAACACTGAAATTCAAGCAATAAAAGGTTTTATGGTCATAATATTCGCCATCAGGAATACAAAGAGTTGTGTAGGATAACAAAGAGGGAAGTGGTAAAAACGAAGGAAAGTACATATGAACAGTTATATGAGAAGTTAGATACAAGGGAAGGAGAGAAATACCTATACAGACTAGCCAGACAGAGGGAGAGAGATGAGAAGGATATACAGCATGTTAAGATGAAGGATGCAGACGGAAATATACTGACGAGGGAGGAAAAAATATCACACAGATGGAAGGAATACTTTGAGGACCTCATAACATTGAAAATAAAAGGGAAAGAAGGTTAGAAGAGGTGGAGGAGCTGAACCAGGAAGTACTAAGGATCAACAGAGAAGAGGTGAGGAAGGCCTTGGGGAAGATGAAGGATGGCAAAGCAGAAGGCCCGGATAAGATACCAGTGGAAGCCTGGAAGAGCTTAGGGGCGATGGCAGTGGGTTGGTTAACTAGACTGTTCAATGAGATCTTGGAAGGAGGGAGGATGCCAGATGAGTGGAGAATAAATGTGATAGTACCAATTTTCAAGAACGAGGGACTGTAGAAACTATAGGGGGATAAAACTATTGTGCCATGCAATGAAGATATGGGAAAGGGTTGTAGAAGCAATACTGCGGAGAGTTGTGAGGATCAGTGAAGAACAGTTTGGATTCATGCCAGGGAGAAGCACAACAGATGCAATTCTTGCTCTTAGGATGTTGATGGAAAAATACAGGGAAAGACAAAGCGAACTGCATTGCGTATTTATTGATTTAGAGAAGGCTTACGATCGGGTTCCGAGAAAAGAGCTATGGTATTGCATGAGTAGCTCGGGAGTACCAGAAAGGTATGTGAGGGTGGTAAAGGATATGTATGAAGATAGCAAAACAACAGTAAGGTGCGCAGCTGGAATGACAGAAGGTTTTGGGGTGGGGGTGGCCCTTTCCTATTTGCGATTATCATGGACAGATTGACTGATGGGGTAAGACGGGAAGCCCCACAAACTATGTTGTTTGCTGATGATGTAGTAATATGTTCCGAAAGCCGAGTGGAAGTGGAGACAGAGCTAGAAAGATGGAGGTATTCACTAGAGAGGAGGGGAGTGAAAGTGAACAGGACCAAGACTGAGTTCATATGTCTGAATGGAGGTGGTGAGGAGTCAATAAGGCTGCAAGGTGGCAAATGTAGAGGAATTCAGGTACCTGGGGCCAACTGTACAAAGTAATGGAGAAGAGAGTGCAAGCGGATTGCACCATGATAATGTGATGGTAGGAAATCTGCACCACTAAAGGAATATGTAAGATAGGAGGGTGTCCTGCAAGCACTAAAGGAAAAATTCCAATATACGCCAAGAGGGTTTGGAAATCGTCCTGATTCCTTTCCCGATGCAGTGTACGAAATAGAAAGCCATTTTTTCCCATGTAAGAGGCAGGAATCGAGAGATGGAAGGTAAGTGAACTAAAAATGTTAAATATTTTCCCTGGATGTGACATAAGTGAGTTCAATAAAATCCAAGAGATAAAGAAAGAGTAATTCTTAATCCAACCAATAATCGACACACCAGCCGCTTTGAGCCAAGAGCCAGTCCGAAGTATTGGGGATGTTGGCCGTTTGCTTCCCCGGATAATCCGTACACGGGCTAACGAGAAGCCAAGAGCCAGTCCGAAGTATTGGGGATGTTGGCCGTTTGCTTCCGGATTTGACCGTGCGATTGGCAGGAGGACATATTAGCGTGCGACGGTTAATGTGAGACTATCATTATGCATTACGAATTGACTCTCAGGGGGAACATATATAACTGTGCCCGGTGTAGGGCCTATGCATATTTAGAGAAGATTCC
>NW_028234440.1:12363351-12369992 GCF_977035675.1 Penaeus japonicus
TGAGCGAAAATAGATGTAAAATATGAAGATAAATAGTTAATATATAGTTAGAGAATGAACTGAAGTGACATAGAGAGAGAAAAAGAGAGAGAGAGGAAGATGGAGGGGAGAGAGAGGAGATTGTCGAGAGAGGGGACAGAGAGATGTTGAGAAGAGGATAGTTATGGAGAGAGAGAGAGAGAGAGAGAGGAGAGAGAAGAGAAAGAAAAGAGGAATGTAGAGGAGAGAGAGATAGAAGTTAGATCTAGATAGATAGAGAGAAAGGAAACAGAAGTGACATAGAGAGAGAGAGAGAGGAGAGAGAGTGAGAGAGGAGAGAGAGTGATAGAGAGTGGAGAGAGAGAGAGAGAGAGAGATTAGATGAGAGATGATAGAGAAGGGAGAAGAGAAGAGGGAGAGCGAGAGAGAGAAGAGAGAAGGAGAGAGAAAGAATAGAAAGATAGAGAAGAAAATAATAGATAATAGTTAGAGAATGGAACTGAATGAACATAAGAAAAGAGAGAGAGAGAGAGAGAGAGAGAGAGAGAGAGAGAGAGAGAGAGGGAGAGAGAGGGAGAGAGAGAGAGAGAAGAGAGAGAGAAGAGAGAGAAAAAAAAGAATAAAGAAAGATAGAGAGAGAGAAAGTGAGACCGAATTGAATAATGCCAAAATTACATCACTCACTCAGCTTGAGTTAACTTCAACATTCCAATATTTTGACATATTTAGAATTATATAACAAAATCACTGTTAGAATCACATTGTCCTTTTATTTTTAGCTTCATTTTTTTCTTTAAAGTTTTTAGATTTTCAATATCACTTGATTGGAATGAAATAATTGAAGTCATTAAATAAATATATTAATTATTTAGAAATATATGCGATATAGTAATGGTAATAATGATGGTGATGATAACAATGATGATGAAGATGATAGTGACATTGATGGTGATGATGATGATAATGATGATGATGGTATGATGATGACGATGATGGAGATGATGATGATTATTATGATGATAACGCTGATGCTGATGATAATGATATGATAAAAATAAGTATATCAACAAATGTGAATGTAGAACCAAAATGCGAGACGCTCCACCCACACACAGACCCAGACGCAATGCACCAAAACGCCTCACACATTTTCAACTCCCAAACTATGTCTCTCCCAACACGTCAGAAGCGAACCTTTGAATAAACACACACAAGCACGAACACACACTCCCACACACGTTCACACATACACCCACACACGGACACATCCACCCACGCAATCATTCACGCACACACACACACACACACGTACACATCCACCCACACACACATGCACGTACCCCCCACCCCCCACACACACAGACACGCGCACACGCACACGCACACACATCGAGTGAGTGACCGATGGATATATAACCTTTCCCAACATTAAGAAAGATTACTGCGCCAGTGTCACCCTTATCTCGCTTGTCCTTAGGGCTGCATGGCAAACTGCATGACTCTCATGTTCACAGTTCTGGTTTTCTGCATGGCAGTGGAAAGGAGGCTTTAAGTATGACAGTTTGATATTTATGTTGACGAGATGACACGTATGAAAGAGGTATTTCTGTCTGTCTGTTTGTTCCTTTATATGTATGTATGTATATATATATATATATATATATATATATATATATATATATATACATATACATATACATATATAATAATATATATATATATATATATATATATATATATATATATATATATATATATATATATGTATATACACATACACACACACACACACACACACACACACACACACACACACACACACATACATACATACACGCTTACACATATACATATATAGACACAAATGATGAAATATACCATCCTCTATCGCAGTAAACAGTAAGAGAATGTGGATGGAAGTTGAAAACAAATGTTCGGTAACAATAATGAGGAATTGTAAAGGGAAATGAACTAATGCATGAGGTCGGGAGACAGACAATGCGAGAGAAACATAAGGAAAGGAAGGCCGGAAATGAGAAATCGAGGGAAAGAGAGAGGGGGACAGGGAGAGTAGGAGAGAGAGAGAGAGAGAGAGAGAGAGAGAGAGAGAGAGAGAGAGAGAGAGAGAGAGAGAGAGAGAGAGAGAGAGAGAGAGAGAGAGAGAGAGAGAGGAGAGGAAGAGCTCAGACGAGAGAAGAGAGAGAAGAGAGAAAAGCGAGAAAGAGAGAGAGAGCGAGAGAGAGAGAGAGAGAGAGAGAGAGAGAGAGAGGATAGATCGGAAGAGAGAAGAGAGAGAGAGAGAGATTATCGAGAGAGAGAGAGAGAGAGAGAGGAAGAGAAAGAGAGAGGAATGGAGAGAGAGGAGACAGAGAGAGAGATGAGAGAAAGAGATGAAAGAGGAGAGAGATGGGACTGAAGAGATGGAAGATTGTTGAGACGATAGCGAGAGAGAGGAGAGAGAAAGTGAGAGAAGGAGAGAGAGAGATAGAAGGAGAGAGATGAGGAGAGAGAGAGAGATGGAGATGGAGAAGAGAGAACAGAGCGAGCGAGAGAGAGCGAGAAGAGAGAGAGAGAGAGAGAAGAGAGAGAGAGAGAGAGAGGAAGAGAGAGAAGAGAGACTGAGAGATAGAGATGTGAGAGAGAGAAGAGGAGAACAGAGAGAGAGAGAGAGAGAGAGAGAGAGGAGAAGAGAGGATGAGAGGAGGGGAGAGCGGAGAGAGAGAAAGAGGAGGCGGAGAGAAAGAGAGAGCGAGAGAAGAGAGAAAAAGAGAAAGAGGTGAAAGAGAAAGAGAAGGAGAGTGTGAGTGACCTGGAGAAAAGAGTTAGAGAGTAGAGAGAGGGTTCTGATGAAGGAGAGAGGAGAGGAGTGATGATGATGGAGCGAGAGATGATTAGAGCGGTAGATGAGAGAGAGATTGAAAGTCAGGAGAGTGGAGAGAGAAAGTGGAGAGGAGAGCGTATTTGAAGTGTTTAATAGAGGGGGAAGGAAAGAGCGAGATTATTAGGGTGGAGAAAGGAGAGAGTGGAGAAGAGATACGGATGTGAGAGTGAGAGAGCGGAGAGAAGTTGAGAAGAGGAAAAGAGGGAAGAGAGGGAGGGAGAGGAGAGAGAGAGAGAGAGAGTAGAGAGAGAGAGAAGAAGAGAGAGAGAGAGAGAGAGAAGTGAGTGGAAAGAGGAGTTCAAGAGAGATTGAGAGGAAGTGAGAAGAAGAGAGGAAGTGAGAAGATGATAGTAGCTAGTAGGTGATAGATAGTAGAGAGATAGGAGAGAGAGAGAGGAAAAGAGGAGAGAGGAGAGTGAGAAGAAAAGAGAGAGAGGAGAGAGAAATAGAGGAGGGAGAGAGAGAGAGAGAGAGAGAGTGAGAGAGTGAGATAGATAGAGAGAGAGGGAGAGAGAGAGTGAGAGGAGAGAGAGGGAAGCAGATAGTAGTAGATAGATAGATAGATAGATTAGAGAGAGAGAGAGCGAGAGAGAGATCGAAAGAGAAAGAGAGAGAAGAGGAAGAGAGAGAGAGTGAAAGTTTAAAGGGAGGAGAGAAAGAGAGAAGGGTGGGATTATGGAGGGAAAGAGACGTGAGATAGAGAGAGAGGAGAGATGGACGGGAGAGAGAGGGGAGAGAGTGGTGGGAGAGGGGAGCGGAGGAGAGAGATGAGAGAGAAAGATAGATAGAATAGATAGATTAGATAGATAGCTAGATAGAGCGACGAGGAGGAGGGAGAGAGCGATAGAAGAGAGAGTGAGAGAAAGGAGATAGAAGAGAAAGCCGAGCGAAAGAAAAAGAGAAAGAGTGAGAGAGAGGTAAGAGAGAGAGAGATAGATAGATAGATAGATAGATAGAAGGGATAGATAGAGAGAGAGATAGGAGAGAGATGAGAGGAGAGAGAGACAGGTTGAGGCGATGAGAAATGAGAGAGAGTAGAGTTCGAGGAGAGAGAGAAGGGAGGAGAGTCGAGTTGAGAGAGAGAGAGAATCAATTGGTAAGGGCAACAGAGGGTTTCCAGCGCGCGAAACAGCAGCGGCGTAATGGGCGGCGAACCCCCGCCCGCGGCCATGCTAAAGAACCCCGAGGCGTGAGAGTGCCAGCGGGGTCCGAGAGCCGAGGGGCCATCAAGACCTGCTTAGCGGGGTCTGAGGCAAGGACCCCCAGCAGGAGGTAATGGCCGCGGCGCCGTTGCCTCTCGCCGCTTGAGGATCTCGCCTCTCTCTCTCTCTCTCTCTCTTTCTCTCGGTCTGGCTCTCTCTCTCTCTCTCTCTCTGCTCTCTCTCTCTCTTCCTCCCTTCTCTCTCTCTGTCTGTCTGTCTCTCTCTCTCTCTCTCTCTCTCTCCCTTCCTCCCTTCTCTCTCTCTGTCTCTCTCTCTCTCTCTCTTCCTCCCTTCTCTCTCTCTGTCTGTCTGTCTCTCTCTCTCGCTCTCTCTCTCTCTCTCTCTCTCTCTCTCCCTCTCTCACTCTCTCTCTCTCTCTCTATCTATCTATCTATCTCTCTCTATCTATCTCTCTCTCTCTCCCTCTCTCGGTCTAGCTCTCTCTCTGCTCTCTGTCTCTCCTAACTCTATAATTCTCTTTCTGTCTCCCTCTGTCTTTTTCTATCTATTTCTCAAACGGTCTGGCTCTCTCTCTGCTCTCTCTCTCTCTCTTTCTCTCTCCCGCTCCCTTCCTCCCTCCCCTTTTCTCTCCCTCCCCATTCTCTCCCTTCCTTCCTCCTCCTCTTCTCTCACCTCACTCTCTCTCTCCCTTTCGCATGCTCTGCCCAAACCCTCTAACCAGCTTCACTTACACTACCCGAGTAGGCTTTGAGTGCGCAGTGTGCTCTCTTTCCTCAGCACATCGGAAAGTGCAAGATAAATTTAGCCCAATGGGGAGAGTGGCTATGGCAGTGGTAAAGAGGATGATTGTAATAGTAATTATGAAATGGTAATACTGATAAGGATAATGGTGATAGTACTGATAATGATGGAAATATTGATGATAGAATGATGATGATGATAGTTATTATCATAATGAGAGAAAGAGAGAGAGAGAGAGAGAGAGAGAGAGAGAGAGAGAGAGAGAGAGAGAGAGAGAGAGAGAGAGAGAGAGAGAGAGAGAGAGAGAGAGAGAGAGAGGAGAAGAGAGAGATAGTAGAGAGAGAGAAAGAGAGAGAGATAAAGAGATAAAGAGATACAGAGATACAGAGAGAAAGAGTCTCTAGAAAGAGAGAGTAAAAGAGAGAGAGAGAGATGATTTGATGATTATGATGACAGCGATTATGAAAATGACTGTGATGGCTTAATGATGATGACGACAATGATTATGATGCTTATGATAATGATAATGAAGACCTGATGATAATGATGATGTCAGTGATGATGATTTTGTTCATTTGACAATGACGATTTTTAAATCATCAATTATAATCACAACAATAATAATGATGATTATGGTGATAGTAATAACGAAACGTAAAGCAAGGAAATATCGGTAATAATCATCATATTTATGCTACGAATTCATGATGGCGACTACGAATAAAAATCTTGCAAATGATAACCAAGGGATAGAAAAAAGTTTAAAAATGTAAATAAAACAGTTTGTTGAAGCTGATGAGGTAATTCTAACTCGCATCAAAACTGTTGCTCTCAATATTACCGTGTTATTCCATCGCGCTTCATAGTTTAGGTTATAATGAGAAAGGGAGCGAAGGGGAGATAGATAGGCTGTATATATAAAGAGAGCAAGGTAAATGGAGAGAGAAAGAGAGAGAGGGAGAGAGAGAGAGAGAGAGAGAGAGAGAGAGAGAGAGAGAGAGGAGGAGGAGAGAAAAGAGAGGTGATGATGTGTAAGGAGATTGAATTGAGATTGGAGGAGAGAGAGAGAGAGAGAACGAGAGAGAGAGAGAGAACGAGAGAGAGACAGAGCGAGAGAGAGAATGAGAGAGAGAGAGATAGTTATCATCATTTTTATCATCATAATTATTATTATCAATATGATTTTATTATTGTTATTGGCATTATCATCATTGTTATCATAATTAGCATCATTATCATTATTATTATCATTATCATAATTTTCATCATCATTACTATCATTATCATAATTACTATCATTATCATGAGGATCATCATTATCATCATAATTATCAACACTATTATCTTTATCATTATTATCATTGTTATCAATATAATTATCAATACTCATATTACTATGAATAGTATTAAGAATACCATCCTCATTGGTAATATCATCATTACTATTTGTTTTATCTATGTTGTATATTTCACATTTTTGTCTTCTTCCTCCTCCTCTTCCTTTTCTTCTTCCTATACAAAGCAGAATCTATTTAATGTTTATAATTCATTCTTCCAAACAGAAGCAAAAAGAAATGAAATATGTTACACATTTTAGATTTTGTCATGACATACTTTATTGATAGCTATAGTATTAATAAAAAAAAGAAAGTAAAAAAGAGGAAAATGAAGGAAACAAAAGTATTAATAAAAAAAGAAAGTAAAACAGAGAAAAAAGAAGGAAACAAACGAACGAAAACATAAAGAAGAAAAGAAGGGAAAAAACACTGAACAAAAATAATTAAACACATGTTCTCGCAACCTAATATGATAATGAAAATACAATTGACATACATGCCACACTGACACTAACCCATATAGTCATATTCTAGTAGATT
>NW_028234440.1:12379346-12381846 GCF_977035675.1 Penaeus japonicus
GGACTCGTCACCGTGAGAGAGAGACCAGTTTCTAAAACCTCTGTTGAAATTGGTTATTTTCTGACTGAAAATTGTGGCTTTGTGTTTGGCTCTTTTTTGTTGTGAATTATATAATGGGTGGGAATGCAAGGAGAATGGAGATGTACAAAGTAAACATCAAAAAAACAGAAAAGGAAAAATAGAAGGACATATAAAAAACAGGCTCCTAAGCTAAGGTTTGCCCGAGCTCCTGTGCTTTTACTTCTTCTTCTCAAGGGTTCCCATTTTGTCAAAGCCAGGGAATAAAAGTGTCCTTGCCCTTCTGAGTGTGTGTGTGTGTGTGTTTGTTTGTTTGTTTGTGTGGCTGCGCGCGCGCGCGTGTGTGTGTGTGTGTGTGTGTGTGTGTGTGTGTGTGTGTGTGGATAGATACACAAAGGCATATATTTTAGTTCATCTTCCTTGATCTGTTAACATTAAAATTACTTTGACCAAAATCTTCATTATAGCTCTTGTTACTAACCAGAATGTTAAACCATCCACTAACTAAGGCTGCATCTCCTCCATCTAGTATCCTTCACACAGATCTTGAACTTCCTCCACTTTCGTTGCATCCTGCCACCTGGTTTGATTCACTTACTTTAACGTGGTTACACCTGATGCATTTTTATTGCTTCCATATTAGAACTTGCGGCTGGCTGGATCTAATTTTTCTCGCCTTTTTGGGTTTTGTTTTGTTGTCTTTTTCTCCTCCCTGCGTTTGCCATCGAGAAGCCTTGCCATGGGAGGGAGGGGGAGGGAGGGAGGGAGGGAAAGAGGGGAGGGGGAGGGGAAAGGAGGGGGGGAGGGGGGGAAAGAAGGAGGAGGGAGGGAAGGAGGGGAGGGAGGGAAGGGAGGAAGGAGGAGAGGGAAGGAGGGGAAGGGAGTGAAGGAAGGAGGGAGGAAGAGAGGGGGGAGGGAGACACGCTAGAGAGAGATGAGAAGAGAGATGATGGAGGAGAGGATGGGGTGAGGGATGAGGATTAGGGAAAGAAGGATGAGGAGGGAATTCGCTCTGATTTAATTCACAGAACAATGTAAATATATAGCACTATACTATAACTAACAAGTGTTTATTCTTTGCACAGTGCCATTCGAACCTGAGTTTTCGTGCGGCAAAGTAAAGTAGCGGTGTAAGAATATGTGATCTGGATCTGATCTGATGATATGAGTTTTGGTTTCTGCCTTCAAAATCACATCCTGTACATTTTGCATATGATACTAATATCTTTATGAGAAGTCTAGTTAGTGTTTATCAGTTGCCATTGGGATATCTAGTGAGCAACTGATTATTTAACTTAATTGGATTTGTCCATATATTTTTTTTAGGTCAATATCTAACACTTTTATAATCTGATAATATAGTTCTCCTTGGAGAGTGCTAGCTTGGTTTCAACCTTATCACAGGGTGATATTCCTTTCTGGAGAGGGTATCCAGTACAGTGGCACTTGAATACCCTGCTTTAAAAGTTTGGATATAATGGTTTTGTTTGTACGGGAGAAAGAGAGAGATGAGAAAGAGAATGAAGAAGAAAGAGGGAGAGAGAGAGAAGAGAGGAATGAGACAGAGAGAGAGAGAGGGAGGATAGTGAGAGATTAGGTGCAAAGATTCCATTTCCTTTTTACAGCCCAAGACTGAGCACCCGATTTCTCTCCCCTCACCACAGCACCCATATCCCCATTTCCCTTCCCACGATCCCTGGCCTTACACCCTCCCCTTACACCCCTGCCTTCCTATACCGGTCCTCAACCCCTTCACCTTCCCCTCTGCGTTTCCCCTACCTTGTTTCCCCTTTCCCCTTCCTCCCTTACCCTTCCCTTCCCCCTATTCCAGTTGTTCTTCTTAAAGTAGTTGCCTCACCCCCTCCTCTTGGGGGTATTTATAAAACCGGCTCTCTGGAGTATCCAAAAAGGTATCCATGGAAAGTAATCTGACAGTGAGGCAATATTTTGTGTAAAGAACTATACTTTTTCATTGATTTACTGGGGAAAATAAAATAAAAAAGATTCCATTGATGAATTTAGTAGTTCGTTCATACCGCCTCTGTTTTCTCTTTTAACAAGGAAATCAGAATTTTAAATTAAAATTCGCGGAGAAAGTTAAAGTAGTAGTTAGTAGTAGTTGGCTAATATTGGAGAGGAGTATTCAGGTTTGGACTTGGTTGTTGTTGAGTTTGTTGGAACTGCCGTGATCGGGGGCTTTAACAAAAAAAAAAAAAAAAAAAAAAAAAGAAGAAAGCACCACTGCCCTATTTCCTTCCCCTTCCGTCTACTCTCCCCTCGTCGATCCTCCTCCCGCCAACCCTTCCCCACCACCCTATATCTTCATTCCTTAACCTCGATCCTCCCGCCCGCCTTCCCTATTTCCGCCAGCATCCTCTACTTCTAAACCCCCCCCCACCCCCGCCTTCCCTTCCTTCCTTTATCCTCACCCACCCTCTCCTCTCCTTGTCTCCTCTCAGAGAACCCTTTCCCCTTCCTTTCT
>NW_028234440.1:12416846-12419346 GCF_977035675.1 Penaeus japonicus
TAGTGATGATTAGTTCATCATTTTTAATTATAATGATTAATATGTGATAATTGATAACGGTAATATGAATAGTGTGCTGGATAATGATATCAATAATGTTGATATGATCATAATAACAATAATCATAATGATGAAAAGGAATAAAGATACCAAGTAAAGTAATGTTGATGTTATAATAATGGAGAAATAGTAACGTCAACAATGGTAGCAAGTATATTAACAACAATGCTGATGTCTTATAATGATAATAAGGTAATAGCTGTAATAGAATCAAAAAGAATTATAATATGCAAAAACGACAACGGGAAGAACTATCATAATAGTCTTAATGATATGATTATGATAATAAACAAAACAATAACAAAACAATCGCAATAACATTTATAATGTCTAGTTAACGATAACTGCAACAACAACTACTACAACAAAAATAGGTGATGATGTGAATCAAGAAAAAAAACAAGAACAAAAACAATGATAAGATGATTGGACTGTTGTGATAACAAGGATAGACGTGATAATAACGTAACCATATTAGGTTGAAAATCATATGATGTTTTTTGATTATAATGATAAACAATAATGAAAAGGACAAAGATAATTATGATTATGGATGAAAAAAGTAATGAAAATGAAAGGACAATGAATAAACAACGTATTGATATTGATAATAAGATGTCGATAACAATAATACATAATAATTTAAATGGTTATGACAAAAAGAATAACAATAAAAACAAAGGGATATGGGCACTCATCCTCGTTGAGATCTCCTTTGGCAAGATGCACGATGCACATGCATCTTCAAGAAAAGTTATGTATTGCTTCCTGTTTCAAATCGACGGACTTTTTACAGCGATTAGTGAAACTGCAACGAATGAATTGATATCAATGTTATTCTCAGGAATGAACATTTGTCCCTTTTGCCCTTTTTCTTTTGCCTCTCTCTCCTCTCTCTAACACTCACACAACACACACACACCACACACACACACACACACACACACAACACATATATATATATATATATATCTAATTATATGTTTATATATGTATTTTTTCTTATAGATTATTATATTTATGTATATATATATATATATATATATATATATATAATATTTATATATATATATATATATATATATATAAATGTATATAGGTATATAATACAATTCATACATAAGGACAGGACAGGAGAAAAGCAATCAGTTGCCATTCAAAAAAAGGAGAACGACAGGTGTGTGTCATCTCTTACCATTATCATGTTTTGCGAGAGTCATGCTAGAGACGGAGGAGCCAGAGGGGATACGGGCCGGAGATTTAGATGACACGGTCTTAGCGGAAGACACGGAGGAAAACCTTTATTGAGTAGTCCATGGCGTCAGAGGGCTTGGGAAAGGAGAGGTCTAAAGATCAATATTAAGAAGACAGAACTTATACTGATAACTAAGAAAAAAGAAGAACCGAAAAAAACAAGTTGCAGAAATTCATATGTTTAGGAAGCGAATTGTCTGAAGAGGCTCGATGCACGGGGGAAATAAATATAATAAAAATGCCAGCTCAAAAATCTATTATCAAAATTCTAAAAAACAACAACAAAAAGACTAACCCCCCCAAAAAAAAAAAAAAAAAAATAGTGACATATTAATGAAAGTTCCTGCTTGGGCAGTCGTGGGTGCAAGGCATGGACAAAGACACGAAAGAGAGACAGGAGTCAACAGATATGCGGTCCTGGAGAAGAGCAATGAGAACGAGGAAGATGATGGGGGCAGAGAGAGAGAGAGAGAGAGAGAGAGAGAGAGAGAGTGGAGAGAGTGGATGGGAGAGAGAGGAGGATGAATGAGAGAGAGAGGAGATGAGAGAGAGAGAGAGAAGAGAGGAGAGAGAGTGAGAGAGTAATAAAGGGGATCACTGTGGCAACAGCTGGGATTCTTGGACACATAATGAGAAGAGGAAAGAGACGGAAAATCTAAGTCTCTTGGAAAGAATAATGTCGGGAAGAGCGAGGAGGTCGAACAAAGGGGATAATTCATGGACGCCAGAGTGAGGGCGGTGTGGTGGCTTGTCAGCAGGGACGCTGTTGCAGCTCACGAGGGACCCACATGTTCAGGCATTCTTTGGAGGCATGGCGACATCGCTTAATAGGATTATAGAAAAACTGCAATATATATTATGTATATAATATATATTATATATTTATATATATATTATATATATATATATATATATATAAATCTGCAGATAATATATATACATATATATATATCTATATATTATATATATATTTATATATGTTATATATATATATATGTATATATATATATATATATATCTATATATATATATATATATATATCTATATTATATATATATATATATATATAAATATTATTTATACACATAACACACACACACACACGCCACTCACACGCTCACACACACCAACACACACACACACACACACACACACTCACAAAAAACACACACACACACACACACA
>NW_028234440.1:12451846-12454346 GCF_977035675.1 Penaeus japonicus
CTCCCTCCCTCCCTCCCCCCCATCTCTCTCTCCCTCCCTCTCTTCCTCTCTCTCTCTTTCTGTCTCTCTCTGTCTCTCTCAATCAGTCAACCAATCAGTCATGCAATGTATCTATCTATCTATTTCTCCCCCCACCATTCTCTCTCCCTCTCCTCTTTCTCTAATTCTCATAATCCCCCTCACTAAATATCATAAAAAAAACATATAAGAGTACAGTGCCTCTTCGGACATTATGAAGAAAATGTTATGCCATTTATGGAGATAAATTTAGACATACTTTGTAGAAGTGACACATGGCTCCAACAGGAAATGAGTAATTTTATCAAAATGCCAAACTCTCAAGTTAATAGATGTGATACAGGGCACGGAGGGGGAATATGCATATATGTAGATGATACTTTTTACACAAATATGATATCCATTACAAGGGATCACAATAAAGCTGTAGGAGATATCTATAAAAAAAAGGTCACTTGCCTCCCTCATGGAAATGGCAACGACATGAAAACGAATCGAGGTCAAGCGATGCTGTGCATGGACCCGACGCGAACGTAGCGATGATGCTTATTTGAATTTTGATTGGAGTGGCTGTTTCCCTCACTCCTTTCTCTGTCTCTCTTTCTCTTTCCTTTCCTTTTCTCTCTCTCTCTCTCTCTTTCTCTTTCTCCCTCCATTAATTCCTTCTCCCCTCCCTTCTTCTCTCTCTTTATCTCTCTCTCTCTCTCTTTCTCTCTCTCTCTCTCTCTCTCTCTCTCTCTCCCTCCCTCCCCCTCTCTGTCTGTCTGTCTGTATGTCTCTCTCTCTCTCTCTCTCTCTCTCTCTCTTTCTCTCTTTCTCTCTCTCTCTCTCTCCCCCCCTCTCTCTCTCTCTCTTTCTCCCTCCATTAATTCCTTCTGCCCTCCCTTCTTCTCTCTCTCTCTCTCTCTCTCTCTCTCTCTCTCCCCCCCCTCCCCCCCTCTCTCTCTCGTCTTGGGGTCATTAAGGTCATTACCAGTGGTGTGTCAGAATTTGGTTTTGTGTAGCATTATTTATATTGCTGATTGTTTTGCAATGAGCACTGTTGCATATATACATTGCACTGTGCTTTGTTATTTAGGACTCATATTTCATTGTTTGAATACTATGGGACGTCAGCATATATACTGATGTACAGCAGTTACGGTAGTTAGCATATATTACATATTGTTTAAGCTGAAATACATAAATTTCAGTCCTCATCCACATGTCTGAATTGTATATCCAAATGAAAATACTTGGTTGAATAACACGTCAGACATGATTTTTTTTTTTTGGTTGGACTGTTGTTTTCATTTATTTGTTGTTTTTTTATTTGTATTTTTGTGTGTGGATTTACAAAGACTAAACAAAAGGACAAAACAAAACAAACCGACGAAACAGCAATGTGCGAACGATTCAAAAGGTTTATTCAGATCGTAGTGTGCAATTCAGTTCCATTTATTTTTTTGCAAAAGACTTACGCAATCAAAATATCTGTTTGATGTTCCGTTTATACCGCTATTTGGATCATTATCAGTTAGATATTAATCAGTAAATCTTGTTGTTGAATATCCTATTAAAATGGCTATGGTCCATGATATCATGGACTTTCGGGTCAAAAAAAAAGAAAAAAAAAAAAAAAAAAAAAGAGAGAGAGAGAGAGAGAGAGAGAGAGAGAGAGAGAGAGAGAGAGAGAGAGAGAGAGAGAGAGAGAGAGAGAGAGAGAGAGAGAGAGAGAGAGAGAGAGAGAGAGAGAGAGAGAGAGAGAGAAAGGCATCATTAGATTGAATTCATATTTGCTAGGGTTTGTAGAAAGAACTACATGCAGTCCGAAGGCGATGCCTATTTCCAAATAACAACACCAACGCGATCAGCCTCGTATGCTTTCAACACAACTCATGTCGCCCTTTCCCATCTACCCCTTCCCCCTTTCCCTTCACTTGCGCCTTGCCTGCCTTACTCCCATCGCTTTCTCCTATCCCTTCACCCTCTCCTTTCCCTTTCTGTCCTTCACTCCCCTTACCACTTCACTTCTTCCTCTCCCCCTTTCCCTTCCTTTCCTCTCCCTCCTCCATCCTCCCACCATCCTACATACTAGCACAACGTCCTCCCGCGCTCATAATGACCGTAATGCTATAAATTCCTGCCCTTCATATCTGTCCCGCAATAGCGAGGGAAGTGTCCGCACGCTGGCCACTTTCCACAGTAAATGGGCCAGCCTCCCCGGCCACTCGGCGGCTAACAACGTTTCATTCGCCTCTTCATTTCCCTTTTCAGGTCACGGCGGTGATGTCTTTGAGTGCGTGTGAGTGTGTTTGTTTATGCGTGTATGTGTTTATGCGTGTTTTTTGTCTTTCTTATTTGTTTTTTTACTTGTAGATTTTTTTTTGTAATTTTATTTATGGTCTTTTGCTTTATCTATCTATCTATTTATTTATGTCACAACTGCTTCTTTCGAAACAAATGGCGTGCTTTTGTGTCTCGTTCGCTAATGAATCCAGAC
>NW_028234440.1:12501846-12504346 GCF_977035675.1 Penaeus japonicus
TTCCAGAGCAAAAATTAATCCGAAAACTTTATTCTTAATTAGAGCATAATGGAGTTCTCTTCTGATGGATGACGTAACTTCATTCATAAATATACCTCACCGCAAGGAACTATTTTTTTCTTTTGTAAAGAAAAAAATAAAAGAATTCTTAGAAGTTAAGATAGTGTAGAAGGAGGAAAGGGAGGAGGAAGAAGAGGAGGAGCAAGAGGAGGTGGGAGAGGAGAAGGAAGAGGAGGAAGAAGAGGAGGAAGAAGAAGAGGAGGAGGAGGAGGAAGAGGAAGAAGAAGAGGAAGAGGAAGAGGAAGAGGAAAAGGAAGAGGAAAAGGAGGAGGAGAAGAAGGATAAAAAGAAAAAGAAGAAAAAGGAGGAGGAAGACAAAGGAAAGGAGAAAAGAAGAAAAGAAAATCAGATTTGCATGAATTGTGGTCTAAACAGGATTAAAGGAAGACCAGCTTTTATTTCATGTTACAATTATGCAAATGCACGTTAAACAAGGCGTCAGCTGACGGGGTGGGGGTGAGGGTGGGGGGGGGGGTTGCTCTCCAATTTCCACGTTTACTGAAAATCACTGCAGAAAAATATGCATAATGATGGATAATTAATAACTATCCTCTGGTAATTCATTATTCAGTTCTTTTTACGATGTAGAAAATAAACAAACATGCATCCTTAATCATGTGTTTATTCTTCTTTTTTTTTTTTTTTGAGGGGGGGGGTTAAAAAAAAGGGGAAAAAATCTAGTTCTATGTTCAGATGGAGCGAGTAATGCTAATTGCATATTTTAAAATTTATGTTAAGCAAATGTTCACTATTCCAGCGAAAGAGGAATAAGAATAATGATGCCAAAATGATGATGATAATGACGCTACATATTGTGCAGGAGGACGAGGATAATGAAGACAAAAATGATGGTATTAATAATGAGGAAAATGCTGCTACTACTACTACTGCAACTGGTGACGATGATGATAAAGATAATGGAAGTTTCCGTTTGTCCTGATATGGAGGAAAAGGATAAATATGAAGCTAATGATTTTATGTTGGGGTTTCCCAGCGATGGAAAAGGAAAGGAAACGGAAGGAAAGAGACACGGGCGAATTAGCTTGTGGTCTTTTTTTTTTTAAAGTGGAGAGATTAGAAGACGTGGGGAAAGATGGGGAGGAAAAGATCGTGAAGCTTGGAAATGCGATGGATAAAAAGGGAGCTGTGAGACATATTTCGCATGTTTGGGACAGAAAAGATGGGGATTTGCAGACGATTTTGTCTTTCTTATTCCTCTCAAAGCACCAAGTATATTGTCTGTGATTTTCCGAAAGTAGTAGCCATGGCAAAAGCGATAGAATGCAGATAAGGTAGCAAGGCAACGCCGATGAGAAAGGGAACATAAGTATTTTGTCAAATTTTGGTAGTTTATTAGAGGAATGGCTTTTCTGTCGAGTATGGAAGGAATAAATTCAAGAGTACCGCCCCAGATATGGGAGAAGTACTCAATTGAGATCGGGATTTGTGTTTGAGATTAGTATTAGGAGCTGAGGAGCTGCGGGAGAGCCAAGAACTCTTTAGAGAAAGCTTTTATGGATTTTGAGGGATAGCAACGGTAGTCATGTAATAGTCCCAGACCATTACTATTCTCCATCACAGGCCGATAGAAGAAACTGACCATTTTAGGTTATTTTACCTTTGATATATTTGACCTTGTTAACCTACCAAAGTGTTTAATGACGGTCAGATCAGGGGTGAGAAATAAAGTTGTGACTGACCTTTTGAGAACTGTTCTCACAGGCTAAGTGATGAGAATCAAATGAAAAAGAGTGGCCAAAATATGTATTGTCTGCAGAGACACAAGCACTGATAGAGTGAGAGATGGTGAGGAAGCCATTTACTCTGACGGCAATCGATCCCTCAGACAGGAAGCTACCAATCCAGTTGAGGGTTGACTGAAGAGCAAACACTGGAAGTTTTGCTAGACCGTCTTTATGCCAGACACAATCAAAGGCCAAAGAAATGTCCAAGAAGATCCCCCTACTCTCACCATAGGAAGCGAGAACAGGGGACCAAATATGGACTGCCTAGGCAACTAGTCACCGTAGACCATGCCCGTCGAAAGCCACAAGTCTGGTAGACCCAATGAAGATAAGGAGTGGTTTGGAAATGATGGGTCTATTGCCTTAGGATTGTGGCTGCTCTTGGTCGGTAGTTGTCGGTAGGTACTTGCCTTTTTTGTGGGGATAGGGAATATATATGGGATATTTTCCTGGATGAAAAGATGGTTGAAGATGGGAGCATGTTCGGGAGCACAAGTTTTCAAGACAGTTGCATGTATACCATCATGGTCTTCTGAGTTTGAGGTGTAAAGATTTAATGGGCCTTTACGATCAGAAGAATAATGAGGATATCAATAGTGATATGATTTCGATGTTGATAAGGATCAATATAGTAATGACAACAATAGTTTTAAGTGTAATGACACCGAAAAAAAGAGTAAAAAAAGATAAAGAGG
>NW_028234440.1:12514346-12516846 GCF_977035675.1 Penaeus japonicus
TTTAGCTCTTTTTTTACACTTTAGTAGAAATGATCTATCCATATGTTTCTGTCAATTTATGTACTGTGTATGTTAGTTTCCTTAAAATGACCTTAATATTTTCTAGCTAAAAGCCTTTCCAATATTTGGTGCGACATCTATTTGCTTGAAACTCAATGTAATTAGAAATAAGAGATGGTTGATATATAGAACATGAATGCAATCTAATAGCAGCCTTTAAGCAACATTGGTTGTTGTTAATACTTGGATGAGTGACCTTCTGGGAACACCAAAGGCTATTCGCATTTTCTTATCTACTAAAGTATTCTTTTTGCAACTTGACATGATAACGTGGGCAGAATCTATCACGTATATGAATGAATAAAGGGTGACCACAACATTGATTTACATACACAGCGTTGCAAGCACCGCTTCTCGTCCGTCCAGCGAAGTTTAGCAACGTCGAGTTTAGTCAGTGTTTGGATAGGTCGTCCTGGGAACACTAGAGGCTGTTGGTATTTTATTATAAATTAAATATGATTTTTACAATGAATAGCCAATGCTTGTTTTCATCAAGCTTAAATACATATGCAACAGAAACGACTGATCTCCTTTTTTCTCCAATTTACAGCCGTTGCGAATTGTTTTATCCGTCTGGAGCACAAAATTTTACTTCAAAATACTATTCCATCAGAATAGAAGGATTCTGAAGGTAAGTCTGATAAAAGATCAATTTATTTTACTTCTAACAGGATTTTTTTTTTCTTTTCTCAACAGTGTTTCGCCGATAGGCCATGGGACAATGATAATACAATTAGAAGTCATTCTGATGGCAAAGTGGAGAGATTCTAATGCATTTGTGAATGTAAACCCAACTTAGATTTACTTCTCTTAGTGGTAATAATGATTAACTCATTTAGATTTGAATGGAAAGCATAGGAATAAATATGTTTAAGGTTAACATAACTCATGGCAACGGTTACACCATGTTGAAAATATCGCTTCGTCCAGTTCAGCGCAGGTAGCAACATTGGGTCTGGTTAGTACTTGGATGGGCGACCGTCTGGGAACACCAGATGCTGTTGGCATTTTCTTATCTACTAAGTATGCTTTTTACAACTTAAAGCCGATGCTTGTTTTGATCATGGTTGAACAATTTTTTGTTTTGTTTGTTCGCAATTTACAGTGGTTATGCTTCTTATTCTTACAATTCACAACCGATAATTATTGATTTGATCAATCTTAAACAGGAGATATGAAAGTAAGACTGACTAAATGTTTTTTTTAATAGTTAGAAAGTGTTCCGCAGTTAGGCCATAGAACGATTATAATGTGATTAGAATATATTTACTTCTCTTTGCGATGGTTGTGACTGATACTTGATAAGGTGGAAAGAATCAATCATATGTATGATTAAATTATCTACTTTCAATAGTGGTCGGGCGAGATTAACCCATGTAGATATGGATGAATAAAAGGTAAGAAAGAAATTTGAAAGAAATAGAGGTTAATTATATGAATCAATAAGTTGGATGTTCTTAAATACCATGGCAACGGTCATACCACTTTGAAAGCACCGCGAAATTAAGCAACATAGTCAGTACTTGGATGGGTCCTCCTGGGAACTCCAGATACTGTTAGCATTTTATTATTGATTGAATACGCTTTTAGTCAATGATTGCTTTTATCAAGCTTAAATAAGATATACTTATAACAGAAAAGACTGATTTACTAGGTAGTTTTTTCTAGAATTTACAGCCAATGATTATTGTTTTTCTCGGTCTTGAACACGAAATATTACTTCAAAATACTCTTATATCAGAAACGAAGAATAATGAAGATAAGACCAAAAACAAAAAAACAAAAAAAACAAAAACAAAAACAAATAATTGTACTTTAATTGTTAAAAGATTTCTTTTAACAATTAAAAAGTGTTTCGAAGCTTGGCTTGCGACGATTAGAATATGATTAGGAAAAACCTTAAATTCGATTTAATTATCTTAATGGTGGTTGTTATTCATAGATGGTAACGTAGACATCATATCACGTGTATGAATAAATTTAATGCCCTAAAATTGATTTACTTCCCATAGTTTTTGATTGTGATTATTCCAACAGTGTATAGGTGGCTGTGTGGCAGATAAAAAGAGATTTGTAAGAAAAAGAGGTTAATCAGGAATTAATATGTTGAAGATTTTCCAATATCATGTCAACGGCCATACCACGTTGAAAGCACCACTTCTCGTCAGATCAGCCATGTTAAGCAACGTGGGGTCTAGTCAGGACTTGAATGGGTGATCGCCTGGGAATTCTAGATGCTGTTGGCATATTATTCTTAATTAGATCTTTTTTTTTCTTTTACAATGTATAACTGATGCCTGTTTTTTTAATTGTTATTAATGTTCAGAAAAATACACTTACAACAGAAAATTACTGACTAGACCCAATGTTCGCTGATAGGACGAAAACCGGTGAGTGTGGTATGATCAATGCCATGATACCTGAGAACATTCAATATATT
>NW_028234440.1:12521846-12526846 GCF_977035675.1 Penaeus japonicus
CTACAACTAGCCGATGTTTGTTTTTATCATGCTTGGTGCAATTTACAAGCAATTTATTTCTCATTCTTACAAGTTACAACCGATAGTTTATTGTTTTGATCAATCTTGAACACGATATATAAATGTAAGAATGACAAAAGATGAAATAATTGTTTCTTTTAAGAGTTGGAAACTTTTCCGCAGTTAGGCCATGAGACGATCATAGCATAATTTGTATAGACCCTAAATAGATTTACTTTGTTGTGGTCGATGCATGATAATTAATGAGTAAATGGTCAGTGACCCCAAATTTATTTACTTCTCAGAGTGGTTAGTTATGTGCGGCAGGATGGCTGGTAGCAAAGAGATTGGTAAGAGAGAGATTAACCATAGGAATCAATATATTGAATGTTCTCAGGTATCATGTTAACAGTCATACCACGTTGAAAACACCGCTTCTCGTCCGATCAGCGAAGGTAGCAATGTCGGGTTTTAAGAGTCAGAGAACACCAGATGTTGCTGGAATTTTCTTATTTACTTTTTTTCTTCAACCGATGCTTATTGAGATACGACCTGACGAAAGATCAGTTACTTATAATTGTAGTAATAAAAAAAAAATCTAACAGTAGTAAAGTGTTTCGCTTTTACGCCATAGGCAGATAACGATATAATTCGGACAATAGTGAGGATAACATGGAAAGGTTCTAAGACATGTCTGAATGTAATGAAGAGTTCCCTCAAACTAGATCTACTTCTCTCAGTGGTGGGTATGATTGATCCATGATAATGTTGAAAGATGCAGTTGTGTATGAGTACATGAACCGTGGCCCCAAATCTGGTTTAGTTCCCATTGTGGTTGGTTGTGTTTAATATAAGGACATGTGATTGGCCGCCTGGGAAAAGGAGATCATCCAGAGTCTTTAAATCTGTATTACTTCATTTAGTGGTTGGTTGTGATTGATAAGTGTAAATGTGATGGTTGGCAGATAAGGGAAGTTTGTAAGAAAGGGATATTGATAGCCATAGAAATAAACGTGATTGTTAACAGGACTCATATCAACGGTCATATTGTTGCCTCATGCAAGCAGCATGTAAGTAGTTTAAGAAAACCTAAACAAGCATATTTTCCCAATAGGTCATCAGTAGCAGACGCGAGCATCAACTACTAACAAAGCATGAAGACAATTAGCTTATGTTACAGCTCTTCATAAGTTAACGATTCTTATTCAATCGCTACACCTGGTGGTTGATAAGATTGATATCCCTGAGGCATGGGTGGCCAGCCTTTGCACTGTCATGATCCACAGTTACTTTTATGCGATCTACAAGACTCGTATTTACCCAAAATACTCCCCATTCTTTTGCCCATTTCCCCTTATAGGGAAATGGAGAAAGATAGGCAGTATTTTGTATTACTATATTAAAGTAACAATTACATTACTAATGAGATGTTTGGCTGCTGAGTCATGCGATCGGCGGGTTGGCCACCCTTTCCCAAAGGCATAAAATAAGTATGTAAATTAAAACAAGAGCTCTATTTAAAATGGAAACGAAAGATAAAGCAGTCCATCATTTACATATAAATCATAAAACACATGACACAGCACCTAGCCAACACTTAATGTTCCTTAAAATTCCAATACATCATAAAACAAACGACCGGCTTCCACAAAATAAGCAAAGCCCAGACCGATGCTTTTCAGCAGCAGAATCCCCTGTGGTAAACTAGTCCTGATCTTTACTGCTAACGGTAACTAGCATCCTTATTATATTATTATTGTCCTATGGCCGAACTGTGAAACACTCCAACAGTTGGAAAAAAAACTCGTTTTACTATTAGAAGTACAATTATTTGATCTATTGTCATTCTTATCTTTATCATTCTTTTCTTCTGATCTAAGATTATTTTGAAGTAATAATTCGTATTCAAGACTGATAACAAAAAACATCGGCTGTAAATTGTAAAAAAAAAGAAAAAGAAAGAAAGAAAAAAAAAGTAAATATGGCTTTTCTGGTGTAAGTGTACTCTGTCTAAGCTGGGTACAACCTATAATGGCTATACATTGTAAAAACATGTCTCATGAATGATAAAAGGGTAACGACATTTGATGTTCCCCGGCGGTCACCCATCCTAGCACTGACTTTACCCGACGTTGTTTCTCTGCCGATTGGACGAGAAGCTGTGGTATAAACGCTGCCATGGTGTTTGAGAACTTTCAGCACATTGATACCTATGATTAACATCTTTTTAAAATTCTTACAAATCTCTTATTCACCTGTCATTCAGAGTTATTCACAACCAACCACTGTGGGAAATAAATCAATTTTGGGAGAACTCTTCTTTTACTCATACATGTAATAGAATCTTTCCACCTTATCTTGTATCACTCACAACCATCACGAAGAGAAGTAAATTTGTTCTAATCACATCATAATCGGCTTCATGGCCTAACTGCGGAATACATTCCAACTATTTAAAAAATATATATATACTTTTGATATCAGAAGAACAATATATTTGATCTTTTGTCAAACTTACCTTCATATTTCGTGTTGAAAGTTCATCAAAACATTAAGCATCGATTGTAAATTGTAAGAATAAAAAAAAAAAACATATCAGCTGTAAATTGAACAAAAAGAGAGAAATATATATTTGTTCAAGCATCGGCCACAAATTGTAAAAAGCATACTATTTCGAAAAGAAAATGCCAACAGCAACTGGTGTTCCCAGGCGGTGGCCCTCCAAGTCCTGACTAGACACGACGTTGCTGACTTCGCTGATTAGACGAGAAGCGATGTTTTCAGCGTGGGATGACCTTGATATACAATACATTATCATTTAACATGTTTATTTCTGTGCCTTCCAGTAAATCTACATGGGTTGATCACCAGATAGAAGTAATTTCATCATAGAATCATTATAATTACCGCTCTAATTATATTGTTGCATCGCCTAACAGAGAAACACATGTAAACTGAGAGAAAAAAAATCTTTACTATAAGAAATACAATTATTTGATCTTTTGATAGTCTTATCTTCATCAACTATAAGCATCAGCTGTAAATTGTTAAAAAAAAAAAACTGCCTAATAAGTCATCTGTTGCAAGTATATTTTGTTACAGCTTGATAAAAATTGCCCAATACTTTCCAACTGTTGATAGAAAAAAAAGTTGATAGAAATAATAAGCTTCGGTTGTTAATTCTAAGAATGAAAAAAATATCGGCTGTAAATTGTAAAAGAAAAGACAAAATATATTTAGTTCTAGCATGATAAAAAACAAGCATCGACTTTAAGTTTTAAAAAGCATACATAGTATATCAGATGCCAACAGCATTTAGTGTTCCCAGGCGGTTACCCATCCAACTACTGAGCAGACCCGCTGATTGGCCGAGAGGCGGCAATTTAAACATTTAATAACCGTTGACATGAGTGGAATTAACATTACACATGTTCATTTCTATGCCTTCAAGCCGAATGTAAATGCCTTCATTACAGCCGCTACCAAGAAAAGTAAATCTAATTTAGGGTTACATTAACACATGCATGAAAATTTTTCCCTCGTCCTCCTTTCTGATGTAATATTTAGAGTATTTTGAAGTAATATTACGTGTTCAAGACCAATCAAAACAACAAGTATGGGCTGTAATTTGTAAACATAAAAAACTACCTTGTAAATAAGTCTTTTCTGATGTAAGTATACGTTAGTCAAGCTTGATTAAAAGAGACATTGTCTATACATTGTAAAAAACATTTAGTAAATAAGAAAATGCCAACAGCATCTGGTATTTTCAGGTGTTCATCCATCCAGGCACTGACTAAACCCGATGTTACTGAACATTTAAAGTATTGATTCTTACAAATTCCTTTCTTACCTCCCATCCAACCACGTCTACAACAGTCAATCTCAACCAACCATCATTTTCCAGTAAATCGATTTTGGGGTTCCTCTTCCTTTGTTCATACACGTGAGAGAATCTTTCCACCTTATCGTGTATTAATCAAAACCACAACTAAGAGAAGTAAATCTAATTTAAGGTCTGTCACAATCATATCATAATCGTCTAATGGCCTAACTGCGGTGCACTTTGCAATTGTTAAAGAATAACAGTTATTGGATCTTTTGTCAGTATTATGTTTATATTTCGTGTTCAAGGTTAATCAAAACAATAAACACCGGCTTTAAATTGTAGAAAAAAAAAGAAAGAAAGAAAAGAAAAGAAAAAAAAAAATAAAAGGAACAGCAGCATCTGGTGTTCCCAGGCGGTCACCCATCCTAAAATTGACTAGAACCAATATTGCTCATCTTAACTGATGGGACGACAATCGGTGTTTTCAACTGTTGACATGAATTATATTAACGTTATACATGTTTATTTCTATAACTTCCAGTAAAATCTACTTGAGTAAGCACAACCACCAGTAAGAAAATCAAATCAAATCTAGGGTTTCATTCACACACGCATTAGAATCTTTCCATTTTATCTTCATAAGGAGTTATCTGCAGTCACTGGCAATCATAGTCACGAGAGCAAAGAGTGTACTGGATATACTTTTGCATTTATTCTTAAGACAGACTGCTATTGAAAGGCTATTGAAGTAAAGTCAGAATAGTATGTTCGAAATTGTTTGTTTCGATGGACAGCAAGCATTCTTTTAAAATAAAAGTTTGGAATGAAGTTAGAGTTGGTCATTGAAGATGCATGCTTAATCTATGTATCTGTGACATGTTGGCCTACTTAGATTGCAGTTTTGTTGCAAACTAGCTTTGCTTTCAACTTATAATCTCCGCAATGCTGCATTGGTTGAAGTCACAGAAAATAAAATCCGTGCGTGTACATAAGAGTATGCGTGTGTATATTCGTATTCGTTTGCCTGTGAGTGCGTGTTCGTGTATGACAGTAACTACAGGGAGAAAAATAGATTTTACTACAAATATATTTTGAAGTTTATTACGAATATTTTGTTTTATTTCTTAGCGTTTATACTACTAACACAACAACTGAAATCTCGACTCTCATT
>NW_028234440.1:12554346-12559346 GCF_977035675.1 Penaeus japonicus
TCGAAAACTAGATTTTCTTTATGAGGCAGTGACACAATCCACTGCTCGCCCGACCGAATGACGACAGGTGGGAAGGAACCATCAAGAACCTCATCATCACAGTATTCCTCAGCTTGTTCTTCTTCAAAGAAGGCTGCCGAGATGCACGTCGTGACTTGGCCGCGTCGCAGAAGGGCGGAGTCGGCTGGACAGAAACTCCAACCGGGTTGCACCTCTCTGCAATCCATAAGGTCCCTCTTCTCTACATACAGGTCTCTGCCCTCTGAAACAAGAAGGACAGCGGCAGTAACTTTGGTATTGATAAATGCCGTGGAGTTCAAGATTGGCCTGGGGAATGCATGAACCAGGAAAGCATCCATTTGGTGTCCTGGCAGCGGGAAGGTTAGATATACCACCAGATCACCCAAAGAACCTCCAGGCATCAATTTTATTTTTGAAGAATAATAATAAATGTGTATACTCTCTTCATTAGGAGGAATTATCAGCGGTACTCCCTCTCTTGTCAGAGTATTTAAAATTGACAAGAGCACATCAGGATGGATAAAACTCGGTGAAAGTTTGCCAAAAGGAATATTGTGATGATGAGGTTCTTGATGGTTCCTTCCCACCTGTCGTCATTCGGTCGGGCGAGCAGTGGATTGTGTCACTGCCTCATAAAGAAAATCTAGTTTTCGACTGTGAAGAGCAAAGAAGACCGGAGTCTTAGAGTCGCCCTGCCAACGCGAATAGACGCTTCTACACTCTTGGAACGGTCGTGGGTGCGGGCGTATATTGAAAAGATGAATAATAATGGTGTTAATGTTGTGTGGCTGTGGGTATTAACAATAATGAATACCATATACATAGCGTTGAAATTGTGCGTGATGTTATATCGCTGGGCGAAAGGAAATTTCAGCATCCGCATTGAAACAGAAGAAACAGAAATAGACTAGAGGAAATCCCCTCCCCCGAGTGTCACAGAAATTGTATATAACTCCAAGTTCGGTATCGGTGTAAGCTAGATGGCTCACAACAGGAGATGTAAGGCCCTCCTGCCTTCCGATAGCCTACAGGTCACCTCTGGGCAGGGTGTAGCACCTGGTTGCCTCCCGAGCAGGGTCACTGCGTGTGTTAAGTTTCTGTGACGAATATTTTACAGCATCCTGGGGACAGGCTGTAACTGAGAGGAGAGGGATGTGGAAGATTGGAATCTTCCACGTTACTCTAGAAGTGAAACCATCATGTGCACGGGCATCCGTGGAAAATCCCGTGTTGCTGAGGCATCATGCGGAAGTTCAAGCGGAGCACATGGGTTTGAGAAGGCTGACCTGGAGACAGTCGGTCACTGCTCCGTGGACTCTCGATCAAGAAAGACTGTTAGGAGGAGCATCATGGATAGCTTACCTGGTTCATGCATTCCCCAGGCCAATCTTGAACTCCACGGCATTTATCAATACAAAAGTTACTGCCGCTGTCCTTCTTCCTCTAATTCGGCTTCAGTTTTTTTATCAACAGGGTATGCCTTATCTACATTATGAGCCTGGCCCCTCATTAATGACATTTCTAACTTTAGCCTGTCTACATGTTCCTTACGTACCTTCCCGTCGGCAATTCTTTTGATACTGAATACTACCTCACTTATCTTTTCCATAACTCTGTATGGTCCTGTATACAACGGTTGGACTTTTTTACTTAATCCTACCTTAGGAGTAGCCTTAAGATATACCCGGTCCCCTTCCACGATAGGGGAAGGTTTGGCACTGGGTCGATCCCTTGGCCTTCTCTGAATTTCTTCCTCTATCAACTCTTTACATCTCTGAAAAACCTTTGAACCAACGACTCTGGTTTCTTGTAAATAATCTTCTACGTTATACCAGGGAGCCGCATCTTTGAAAAAGAGGATATACGGAAAATAAGGGTCTCGATGCTTTAGTGTGAAAAAAGGTGTATCTCTTATCACTCTATGGTATGCAGTATTATAGGCTAACTCTGCCATAGGTAGCATTCTAGCCCACACCGACGGATTGTCCCAGACCATAGTACGCAAAATCTTATTTAATGTACCATTTACTCTTTCCACTTGCCCATTTGAGCTTGGGTGATATGGAGTTATGGTATGCTTACTAATCTCATATTCTTCAGTCAATTTATCGAACAGTTCATTTATGAACTCCCCTCCCCCGTCAGAGATAAGCTGACGTGGTGCCCCCTCTTTGTAAATGAATCCACTCATAAATGCCTTTGCAACTTCTGTAGCATCTTTTGATTTCAATGGAATCGTAACCAGATACTTTGTCAGTGCATCTACTATTGTGAGGATGTAACGAAAACCTTCCGATTCCGGATATGGTCCCACTATATCAATGTGGACGCGCTCAAAAGGCCTCGAAACCTCAGGATATCTTAAGAGAGGAACAGGGATATGTTCGCCTGGCTTACAGCGTAAACATATTTCGCACGAAGAACAATACTTCTTTACTAACCTTTTCATCTCTGGGAAAAAGGCAAATGTTTGTAATCTCTTTACGGTCGCTAATACGCCCCCATGCCCTGCAATAGGGATAGAATGAGCCAACCTTACAGCTGTCCTTTGATACCCTTCTGGCACCACCACTCGAAAAGATCCACATGATTTTGAATCTATTACTAAATCCTCTACAGGAAAAACCTCAATGGCCCCGCCATTATCTATAACATCATCTTCACCTTGACAATCGAATTTCTTATTCACGTCTGCATCGGTAGCATAATTCGGATCAACCTCTCCCAGGCCGGAAAGTTCTACAGGGGCCCCTGCAGCTTTCCCCGTCTTGGTCCTCCAGCGTCCCTTCAGACCCACGGTTGCCATGGAAACGATGGATCTCTTATTGCTACGTTCGACCTTCACATCCTGTCCATTTATGGACAAGGTGGTAGGTCGTGATGTCATACGACCCTGTGGGCGTCCGCAAAATCATTTCCTATCAACATCTGACAAGGCAAACCCCAGGTTTCTACTACTAAGAAATTAAATGAAGTCTTGACCTTTCCTATGTTGAGGATGATATTGGCTTCACCCTTATGACTTAGGCATGAACCATCCCCCCAACGAACAGATTTGTTAGACTGCCTAAATGGAATATTTAGTTCTTCTAACAAATCACTATGCACTAGTGAAACCTCCGCACCAGTGTCAAACAACACGGAAACTTGCTTATCTCCAAGATAAGCATCAAATAACAACATTCCATCATTATCCCCCAGAGACAAGATTTGTACCACCCTTTTACAATCCTTAACCTATGGAGGGACTAAGACCCCCCTCGTATTAGCTAGTTTTTGACAATTCTTTCGGCTTCCCTTGGTCTTGACAATTTCTCGCGAAATGACCTACGTTCTCACACCTGAAGCACTTAATTACTGACTCTACTTTTACACGTGTCCCTGACACTCCCTTTAATTTTTCCTCGAACAGAAAACATCTGTCCATTGTGTAACCCTTTCTTTGACAATATTCACATGTAATCATAGCCCTGCTATGACCCCTCCCTATAGGAGTACTAGCGCTCGCTATGCGAGTATTTAATACTGGGCATTTGAAAAATCATTGTACGAAATATTTTGACCGCGCAAGAGGCAACACTCATTCACGGCCCAGCTGATTTTCAAGGTTGCCGCGTGACAATTTCCCCAGGACAATTTCCACAGCAGGCACCCGCCTTAACTCGTGGGGAGGACTGTGACGTCAGGAGGGGGGTAATGACGTTGTGCAACGTCACACCCAAAGCGAGCGACGGTCGAAAACAAGTCTTGTTGTGCCTAGTTAACGCTGACCCTAACATTTTCCGACCTCCTAGCCTCGCTCGCTACCCTTTGCTCCCCAAGTAACACAGCACAACTCCTCACTTCACTTCCCGTCACTTTACTTTACTCTCTTATACTACTTAGAATGAGATAAGTAATCGTGAACTGGGTATATTGACCTATCATAAATGTTCCCAAGTCAAGCAAGAGAAGTTAAGTGAAATATACATTAATATGAGTAATGACATATACCAGAATAAATCTTAACAATGTAGATGAAATTGATGCATCCAACACAAAAATCAAAACATGCTATTGATAACGGAATAAATCACAACCTGAAAGAGTGTGTATTAATAAATATACTGTCAATCAGGAACTATATCTCTGGTACCCTGTACCTGTAAATAGTTAGTTAATTTCTATTACAATTAAAAGTATAAAGCAATAGAAAAATAGGATACTGCAATTTGGGGATAATTCAGTAAACACAGTAATAGAAAAACTGCTGCGCCCGGCGCCAGCTGAAACAACCAAAGAAGATTCTCGGCCATCCTCCGAGGTTCACTTGTACTACCCACCCTGTGAGTTTAACGAAAACAATTTTTATCCCCATAAAAATAATGAAAGGTAGCTAAGGACAGAGGGCAAGGCATGGAAACCGCCGCTGCCGCCACTGTGGAAATCTCACCTTCTTTCATATTGAAAAAGTGTTAGACTACCAATTTATGATTAAATGCCGCCACCACCACTGTTTTAACACAAAACAGGGAAAACATTTCCCCTTTGAAGAATTATTACTTTTACGACATAATTCCTACAAATGAAGGGATTAAGGAAACTTTGATGCATTTCCTACAATTTACTATTTTTATATTTACATAACTTTACTTAGAACTTATAGTTACATATTTAAAGACAATTTAAGTAAATATCAAATACAAAACAATACTGGAGACTCCTTAAGATCTAGTACATATAAAACCCTTCTCGCTTACCAATATAACCACCAAAGGTAAGCTATCCATGATGCTCCTCCTAACAGTCTTTCCTGATCGAGAGTCCACGGAGCAGTGACCGACTGTCTCCAGGTCAGCCTTCTCAAACCCATGTGCTCCGCTTGAACTTCCGCATGATGCCTCAGCAACACGGAATTTTCCACGGATGCCCGTGCACATGATGGTTTCACTTCTAGAGTAACGTGGAAGATTCCAATCTTCCACACACACACACACACA
>NW_028234440.1:12579346-12581846 GCF_977035675.1 Penaeus japonicus
TCCAAGCATTCAGCATTGTCATTTGCTAAAGTGCTTGCAACGGCACTGGCAGTTTTATATGTTGCATGTTGGCAAAAGTGGCAAGGGAAGTCAGGAAAATAAGAAGGGTAATAAAAGGTACTTCGGATGCAGAAACCTTTGCTGCATGACAGGAGTAAAATTTTGGGGGAACTCTGTGAAATATTATTTAGTGTAAATGATAGAAATGTGATTCCCGTTTGTTGCCATGTATATAATCTTTCCTTGGTTGAAAATGTTATTCCATGAAAAATGTCAATGAAAAATTATCAAGAATTGACTAGTCAGCACTTAGCATTAGTACAGAAAAATTATGTTATTGTGAAGTGGATGTCATCAATATTCCAGTTGATTTCCTATGAAAGGTGTAAGAAGGTACAAATTTCTGAGTGTTGTGCATGAATGGTATCTAGACATGTTACTACATATGTTTTTTTTTTATTATTATCATTTTTTTATAAAGAAGGTAAATGATTTGACATAACGACCTAAGTAGCAAATCTACTGCTACGATCTTCACGATTTTCTTTCTTCTTTTACACAAAGGAAAAACAAAAAAAATCCCTAATTTGAATATGCTAGTTTTGAGAACATTTAGTTTGTGCGCTTCATCGCCATCTTCTGTTTGTTTGTTTTGGTACGCGAAGAGGGCGATAAAGAAGACGCCGACTGATTGTTGGTGGTCGTGAACTCCATGGAATAATGGCGTTGGTTTACGGTAAGAAGTTAATGGTTTCATATTTCTGTTGAGCATGTCGAATGAACAAGAACGAGAGAGAGGGACACACACACACACACACACACACACACACACACACACACACACACACACACACACACACACACACACACACACACACACACACACACACACACACACACACACACACACAACCGAAGACCAAGACCCCCGCAGCCCAGCGAGAGTGGGCGCGCGACGGTAACCAAGCATAAAAATGGTAATCTACTTCCTTCGAGTCCTTTCATAAGCTCGGGGTCGCGGGTCACGTGGCAGGAGGACGGTTTAGGATGCTGCTTGATTGGACGGTCCGTGCGCTGAGAACGTCTTTTTGATTTTTCGTGTCTGTTTGTCTCTGTTTATCTTGTTCTTGAGTCTATTTTTCTAGTTGTTTGTCTTTGTCTCTAGTCTATTTGTCTGTCTTGTTATTTTTCTGTGCCTGGTGATCAATGTGTATTGTCCGGTTGTTTATGTCATATTTATCTTTTCTTCTGTCTATATTGTTATAAGCCTGGTTACCCATCTCTCTCTCTATATATACATTCATATCTATCTATCTATTTAATGTGTGAGGTGTGTGTGTGTGCATATATCTATCCAACTATCAATCTGTTTGTTTATCTATTATTAGAGTATTGAAATATGAGCCTATATTTTTTTCCCAGAATAAAAAAGAAAAAAAAGAAAGAAAAAAAGAAAAAGAACAAGAAAAAGAACCACACACATGGAAATAACAATGTTCAGAAGGGCCAGTTTCTGAAGTTTCTCCTCACAGTGGACTATTGTGTGTTGCTTCGAATTGCAGTCAATTGATCTGCTGGTACCCCCCCCCAACCCTTCCCCGCTAAGAATTGTATAGAAGTTTGCATTAACTTCACAAGTCTCATGCGACCTTTCCTTGTCGAAATGGCACCATTATTGCTCTTCTGAAAGCTCCTTCTACAGCTTACATGTCACAAAACGTTATCTCGCTGATTTAGAGGAAAGTCGCATACCTGTTCACCTGAGATTTCATCTAAATTCCTAAACGGCAGTGATTTAGATTCCCAGGTGTTCCGAGAGCTTTTGAATCACTATGACTCTCTTTGAATCTTTGAATTTCACTTCTGCATCTAATATCATGCGGTTTTCCTATTGAAATATCTTTAAATTTAACCTTGTAATCGGTGATATGAAGAACTACGATGCAACATGAATGCAATATAAAAGATAACACTCAATGACTAAGCTGAGTGATGATTTTCCAACTGATATGCAATTTGAAGTTATGCTTTCGGATGCCTTGTATATGGTTATTCTGTTTTGTTCATTTGTTCAATCATCTGTATGGCATCTGAACCAATAATTACAAAGGTTGAGTTGAATTGGATGGCGTTCAAACACAATGCATTACACATCAATAAAAGAGAAGGTCAAGAGAAACGCAAACTAAGTGAGAGTTCTATAAACATATGTGCAACGTAGCAGGAGTTTCGGAACCTTTCTACGACGAATACTTTCTCAAACTTCTCAAGGTCGATGCGAACCTCACAGTCCGCGAAAAGAGCGAAATTTTACGCGAATCACACTACTCAACCACTAACGGAACCTAAAGATGAATGGTTATTTTGCTTTGCATATTTGCATGTGTACATGGATATATATATATATATATATATGTGTGTGTGTGTGTGTGTGTGTGTGTGTGTGTGTGTATATATATATATATATATATATATATATATATATATATATATATATATA
>NW_028234440.1:12604346-12641846 GCF_977035675.1 Penaeus japonicus
TAAAGGTCAGAAGCAAAGGGCGTTGCATCAGAAATATTGATCCTGCAACTGGGAATCCTCACGGAATGGGGGAGGGGAGAAAAAGGGATTTCCTATTGCTCATCCTGTGCTGTACGGAGGAGCTTTATGTTTAGCTCTATGTTTCTCTGGTATTGTAAGCAGTATTGCAGCTACAGTACGTAAAATTGCAGACGGATGTAATAGGATGCGGACTTTTGTCTTTGGTCTTGAAGTAGTGGCCAATGGTATTTCTAAGGATATAAGTGATTCTGGAATCTATAGTTGTGTAGTATATGATAAGGAAGTCCAAGAATTTTCCTTCGATAATTTAAGTCGTTGATTCTATATATGGAAGATTTTCATGCTAGATATTTTTGATGACATTCAGTTTGTCTAGTGGTTGTCTGGATAATGAATAGAGGAAAAAACATTACTTCTTGGAATATTAGGAAAAGAGACAGTTTGTTTAATAAATATTAACTAAGTTTTAGATATAACTAATAGTGTTAATAAATATGAATAATAGTAATAGATATAGATAATAGTGTTAAGAGAATCAAATTTTGTGGCGAAGCCTGTGTATGTTCCGCACACGTTGCAGTTGAAACTCCATATTAAATTTGTTGATGTTGACATGCAAGAAAGAAAATCTAATATTAAACACCACAGCAAAGGTAAAATTCATTGTCCTTTTGCTGAATGGCCATATGCTGTAGGGATAGTCGGGCCTTTCTGTTTCATCTACTTATATGTGCTGTGAGAATGTAAACCCAAAGGGAGTATCTATGAGCCATGCATTTTCGTAAAAAAAAAAAAAAAAAAAATAGCGACAACTTTAACTTTATGCATTACCATTAAAGAAAAGTATGATGTCCATAGTGGTAATTTCCAATATTGTCTTGAGTCTTGTTATAACCATTCATGTTGGTGTTATTCAGAATGCAAGTGTTAATAACTTCATCAAGTGGAACATTTCTAAATAGAATGATAACGTAGTATTAATAACTTTAGTCATAATAATGGTAATGGTGAGACATAGCCATGAGTAGCAACGCTAGTGAGTGGTGGTACTACCAAGGTTACCATTAACAATGCGATTATTTATTTTTCGTTTCATTGAGCAGATTACTAGATCTTCAAGCAGCCATTACAAACTTCTGTCAATATTCTATAGCAGAAAGCCAATCTCCTCGTCCATTTTTAGGAAGAGCGTGCAAGGAATGAAACAAAATAAAGAAAAAGTTTCCTTCGTAAAAAAAAAAAATAATAAATTAAAAAAAAAAAAAAAGAACTAAAAAAAAAAAAAACTAAAAAAAAAAAAAAAAAAAAAATAACAAAAAAAAAAAAAACAAAAAAAAAAAAAAAAAAAAAAAAAAAAAAAAAAAAAAAAAAAAAAATAAAAAAATAAAATAATTGTTTTTTAATTGCCCTCATCATCATTTTCTGCCGTGGATAACGTTCCAACACTAGCCATGGGAATCGTGCAGCCGCTCCAGGTAACTACGCACGGGTAGTTACACATTTTTGAGCTCTGACCGTTGACCGTTTGGGGTAATAATACAGCGGCTGCAGGGTGCACAAAATCACCCCTCTCGCTTGAGCCATAGGGCGGGTGTAGCTGAGGGCGGGTTGGGCGGGGCATGGGGGGGGATCGGACGTTGGGGGGTGGGGGTGTGGGCGGGGCGTGGTCGTGAAGAGAGAAAAGAGCGCGACGGGGTGGGGGGTGGGGGCGGGGTAGTGTGGGCGCGTGACTGGGGTAGATGGGGAGCAATGGCGCGAGGGCGATGGAGGCGGGAGGACAAAGGGAGAGAAGAAGAGCCCGAGGTGGAATGAGGGGAGGGCAGATGGGGTGGGCGGGAAGCCACACTTGACGTGCGAGCGTAGAAGCAACGGGAATTAGACAGACAACCTCCTTGAAATGCGACCGTGACGCGCAGGGTCCGGGCCCGGGGCGGGAAGGCGCCGCGCCCGAGAAGAAAAGGAGGCGCAAGGCGGCCAGGCACACGAGGAACGCGGCATGAGCGCAACGCCCCGACTTCAAGAGCACAGATGTGCAGTGTTGGCGACCCCACGTTCGGAGTCGGTCGGACAGCCGGCGCAAGACCGCGGGCAGCTTGAGGGGAAGGTCTTGCCCCAACATGCAACATGCAATAAGGGAATCCTCGTACCTACCGCTCGCGCACCGGCGCCTGGTAGGCAAGGGAGCCGGTTGGCCGACTCGGGCTCAGGGGAGACCCGCCGGCCCCCATATTGGCCCCGGAGCGAGAACATGTACCCCCGCTTCCCCCCCCGCCCGCCCGAACCGCCCCGACCCGCCGGAACGAACCGCACGAGAAGGCCCGATCGTCAGATAGACGATGAGCCAGGGAAAAACGGGACAATGGGAGCCCGTAAGGGGGCAAGCACGTGAAAAAAAGCCGCAAAGGAAAACGGAAGGGAAGAGAAAGGGAAAAGTCGCGGGCCCTGGCAAAAAGACGAGCAGGGGGAAAGAGAAATGGGAACGCGAGAGTCACTCCACCGAAATGAAGCACTGACGAAAGGCGGAAAAACAGCGAAAAGAGACAGAGAAACGCGAAAGCCCGCCAAAAGAGCACAACGACCGAAAAGCGACAGAAGCAAGCGCCCACGAAGAGCATCCCGCGCACAGCGGCTCCCCCCCACACACAAAGAGCGAGGCTCGCGACCGAGACACAGAGAAAGCCAGCCGAGTGCGGGAAACCGTCGCACGGAGCCCCCCCGCCGGATATAGCCCTGTACCGACGCGAGGCACACCGCCCGACAGCGCCGCATTCCACTTCCCGCCCACCACCTGTCCTCCCTTCCACCGTCCCCTGATGCCCCCCCCCCCCGTTTCCTGCTTATCCTCCTCCTCCCCCTTGAGGCTATTTGCCTATTGACTTGTGCTCTCAAAGGACGACCCGTGTCCTCCGTGTGCGCTCCATTAAAGAATTGCGTGGCTTACGGAACCACTGCTGTATGCTTGGAGTTGCTCTTTTTGTGGGCCGTTCTTCTGGTCAGTGCGGTGACTCCTCGCCCCCCTCATCTCTCTGTGGGACTCTGTTTCTAGGGGACTGCCACTTTTGGTTCTTGTTTTTTCACTTGATCTCTGCCTTTAGATTTTATGTTGTTCTTTTAGGTCGATGCACGTGTGTCAGTTTGAGTTTGGCTGGGTTGGGATCTCGGGATCGGGGATGCGCTGGAGAGGAGCTCGCGTTGCGCTCCGTCGCCTCCCGCGCGCCGCCGCGAGTCGGCGCCCAGACGCCCGCGCCAGACGCGCGGACAGAGAAGGGACGCGAGAGCGCGAGAGCAGAGAAGTCGGGCCGAGGAGAAAACAAACATACGAGAGAGGTGTCATGGCGCGCGAGCGCGAGCGACCCGGAGAGAAGAGAGCGAAGAGACGAGAGAGAGAGGCGCGAAGCAGTCGAGCCACAACGAGAGAGAGAGAGAGAGAGAAGACAGATCGCGGGCAGAGGGTCAGACGAGCGAGCCGCCCGGGGAGCCACGCGCAAGCGCGGCTGAGAGAGAAAGCAGCTAAGAGAGCGAGAGCGCGACGAGAGAAGAAGCGAGAGAAGAGAGAGCGAGCGAGCGAGGTGGGCGCGCGAGGATGGAATAGTGTGTGTGTATGAATGAATGTATGGAGACTGTTATGTCTGTGTGGATGGATCGTAAGTATGTATGGGATTAGTATGTGTGTGTGTGTGTTGGTGACGTGTGCTGTGTGGTGTGTGTGTGTGTGATGTTTGGTGTGTGGTGTTGTGTGAGTGTGTTGTGATGTGTGTGGGTGGTGTGTGTGTGTGTGGTGTGAGTGTGTGTGTTGGTGTGTGTGGTGTGTGTGTGATGTGTGCGGTGTGGTTTGTGTGTGAGTGTGTGTGTGTGTGTTGTGGTGTGTATGTGTGTGGGAGTGTGTGAGTGTGTGTGTGTGTGGTGTCGTTGTGTGGTTTTGTGTGGTGTGTGGTGTGTGTGTGTGTTGTGGAGTGTGTGTGAGTGTGGTGTGTATGTGATGTGAGTGTGGTGTGTGTGTGCGTGTGGTGTGTGTGTGTGTGTGGGTGTGTGGTGTTTGTGGAGTGTGTGTTGAGTGTGTGTGTGTGTGGGGTGTGTATGGGTTGTGGTGAGTGATGTGTGTGTGTGTGTGTGTGTGTTGTTTGTGTGTGTAGTGTGTGTGTGTGTGTGTGTAGTGTGGTGTGTGTGTGTGTGTGTGTGGGTGTTGTGTGTGTGGTATGGTGTGTGTGTGTGTGTGGTTTTGTGTGTGTTGTCGTGGTGGTGTGTGTGTGTGATGTGTGTGTGTTGTGTGTGTAGTGTGAGTGTGGTGTGTGGTGTGTGTGTGTGTGTGTGTGTTGTGTGTGTGTGGGTGGGTGTGTGTCTGAGTCGTGTGTATGTGGGTGTGTGGTGTGTAGTTGGTTGTGAGTGTTGTGTGTGTGTGTGTTGTGTGAGTGTGGGTGGGTGTGTGTGTGTGTGTGAGTGTGTGTGTGTGTGTGTTGTGTGAGGTGCTTGTGTGTGTGTGGTGGTGGTTGTGTGTGTGTGTGTGTGTGTGTGGGAATGGTGTTGTGTGTGTGGGTGTGTGTGTGTGTGTGGTGAGTGTGTGTGTGTGTGTGTGTGGTGTGTGTGTGGGTGGTGTGTGTGGTGTGATCGTGTGTGTTGAGTGTGTTGTGTTGTGTGTGTGTGGTTGGTGTGTTGTGTGTCGTGTGTGTGAGTTGGTGCGTGTGTGTGTGTGATAGTGTGTGTGTGTGTGTGTGTGTGTGTGTGTGTGTAGTGATGTGTCAGTGGTGTGTGTGTGTGTGGTGTTGTGTGTGGTGTGAGTCGTGAGTGTGAGTGTGGTGTGTGTGATTGTGTGTTGTGTGAGTGTGTGTGTGTGTGTGTGTGTGTGTGTGTTAGTGTGTCATGGGGTTGTGGTGTGTGTGTGTGTGTTTTGTCGTGTGTGTGAGAGTGTGTGTGGTGTGTGTGTAGTCGTTGTGTGTGGGTGTGTGTGTGTGGTGTGGTCTGTGGAGGTGTGGTATGTGTTGTCGAGGTTTGGGTGTGTGTGTGGTGTGTATCGTGTTGTGTTGGTTTGTATTTGAGTGTGTGTTGTGTGCTTTTTGTGTGTGTGTGTGTGTGGTGTGTGTGTGTGTGGGTGTGTGGTGTGTGTGTGAGTGTGATGTGGGTGTTGTGTGTGTGTGTGTGTGGGAGCTGTGTCGTGTAGTGTGTGTGATGTGTTGTTTGTGTGTGTGGTGTGGGGTGTATGTGGTGTGTGTGTGTGTGTGTGTGTCGTGTCGTGTGTGTGGTGTGTGTGTGTTTGTGAGTGTGGTTTAAATGTAATGTGTACGTTGTAGTGTGCGTGTTGTGTTTGGGTGTGTGTGTGTGTGTGTGTGTGTGTTTGGTGTGTGTGGTGTGTGGTGTGTGTGTGGGTGTGTGTGTGTGTGTGTGTGTGGTGTGTGTGTGTGTGTGGGCTGTGTGGGGTGTGGATGTGGGATGTGTTGTGTGTGTGTTGATGTGTGTGTGTGAGTGTAGTGTGTGTGTGCTGTGTGTGTGTATGTGAGTGTGTGTGTGTGTGTTATATTCTCTATATATATATATCATGTGTGTGTGAGCGTGTGGGAGTGTGTGTGTGTCGAGTGTGTGTGTGTGAGTGTGTGGGTGTGGGTTTTGATGTTGAAGTGTGTGGGTGTGTGTGTTAGTGGGTGTCGTGTGTGTGTGTGTGTGTGTTTGGTGTGTGTGTGGTGTGTGTGTGTGTGGGTGTGTGGAGTGGTGGTGGTTGGTGTGAGAGTGTGTGTGTGAGTGTGTGTGTGTATGTGTGTGTCGAGTGGGTGTGTGTATCTGTAGTGCGGAGTGTGTGTGTGCAGTTTGTCGTGTGTGTGTGAGAGTGTGGTGTGTGTGAGTGTGTGCTGAGTGTCTGACAGTATTTGTGTGTGTGCTGTGGTGTGTGTGTGTGTGTGTGAGCAGTGTTGTGTAAAGTGTTTGTGCTTCATCTCATCTCACAACACAATATCTCTCACTCACAACTCACTCACAATCTATACTATAAATCATCTCCACCACACATCTCTCAACCTCTCACTCTCCACCTGAGAGTAGTGTGTGTGTGAGTGTGATTATTATATTATATATATATATATATATATATATATCTATTATTAATAATGTGTTTGTGTGTGTGGTTAGTGCCGTGTGATGTGTGTGTGTGTTGTGTTTGTATTATATATATAATATAAATATATATAGATATATATATATATATAAATATATATATATATATATATATATATAATATTATATAATATATATATATATATATGTATCACACACACACACACACACACACACACACCATCCAACACACACGCACCACACACCATATATATTTATTATATATATATTATATATATATATTATATATATACATATATATATATATATATATTATATATATATATCTATATATATTTATCTATATATATATATATATAAATATAAAATGTGTGTGTGTGTGTGTGATGTGTGTGTGGGTTTTGTGTGTTTGTGTGTGGTTATACATATACAGACATATATATTTATATACATATTTATATATATATATTATATATATATATATATATATATATATGTATATATATGTAACTATACATATATATATATATATGTATATATATATATATATATATAAAGTTAGATAGATAGATAGATGTTTCTCTCCGACATCATTAAAAGTTTTGAACTTTTAAAAACAGACTCCCCTGAAGAAAAAAGAGTAAAAATGAGAAAAAACGAAACAATACATAAAACCATGAATAGGCATCTACCTTTACAGCGTTTTCCTTCTGTACATCAGTCAGCAATTTCGTTTCGCTCTCCGAATGAATTAGCCGATGCATTTAGGTCTGGCGATGATGATTTGCAGATCAGGTTCTGCATCAATCTCTAATTCATGTTGCAATTTAGACTCCAGTTAAGTAATTGTTGATAATATTATCTTTATCATTGTATGGTGATTATAGAGAGTTATTGCATATGTTGTATTATAAATGGACGTGATATCGACGCTCATTTTGTCAGGAAGGAGGAAAGAGAGGAGAGAGAGAGAGTGAGAGGAGAGGAAAGAGAGACCGATGACAGGGAGAGAGCAGAGAGAGAGGGAGAGAGGGGGAAGAGGGAGAGGGGGGAGAGAGAGGAAGAGAGGAGGGGAGGGAGGGCAGAGGCGAGGAGAGGGGGAGGCGGGGGGGTGGAGGGGAGGGGAGGCAGGAGGGAGGGGAGGGAGGAGAGAGGGGAGGAGAGAGAGAGAAGATGGAGGAGAGAGAGGGGGACGAGGAGAGAGAGAGAGAGAAGGAGAGGAGAGTGAGGAGAGAGAGAAGAGAGAGAGGGAGAGAGAGAGGGGGGGGAGAGAGAGGGAGACGAGGGGAGAGAGAGAGAGGGAGGGAGGAGCGAGATGGGAGGAGAGAGGGAGCGAGGAGAGAGGGGAGGTAGAGAGAGAGGAAGGAGAGTGAGGGAGAGAGAGGGGTGAGAAGGAAGAGAGGAGAGAGGGGAAGAGGAGGAGAGAGGAGGAAGGAGCGAGTGAGAGATGAGGACGAGAGCCAGGAGAGGAAGCGAGGAGAGAGGGAAGTTGAGGGAGAGAGAGAGATGGTGAGGGGAAGAGAGGCGATGAGAGAGGAGAGAGAAGAGACAGAGGATGAGAAGAGGAAAGAGAGGGGAGAGTGTAGGAGAAGAGGAGGAGCAGGAAAGAGAGGGGAGATAGAGAGAGGAGAGGGAGAAGAGAGCGAGAGCGAGAGAGAAGAGAGAGAGAGGGAGTGGAGTGAGAGAGAGAGGAGAGAGAGAAGAGGAGAGGGAGGAGGAGAGGAGAGAGGGAGGAGAGGGAGGAGCGAGAGGAGAGGTGGGGGGAGACCCGAGAGAGGCGAGAGAAGAGGAGAGATAGGAAGATGAGGAGGGGGGGGAGTGCGCGGGCGAGGGAGTGAGAGGGAAGAGGAGAGGAGGAGGGGAGAGAGCGAGAGGAGGAGGAAACAGAGAAAAGGAGAGAAGAGAGAGGTGAAGAAGGCAAGGAAGAGGGGGAGAGGGAAGAGAAAGATGAAAGGCGTGACGAGAGAGGTGGAGGGAGAGGAGAGGGGGGGATGGGGAGAGGACGGGGGGAGGAGAGGGGGAGACAGAGGGAGAGTGGGAAAGATGAGGAGAGGGGAGAGGGGGAGAGAGAGAGAGACGAGCCGAGGAGAATGAGGGCAGAGGAGAGAGAACTGAGGGGAGGGAGAGGAGGAGGGAGAGAGAGAGGGCGAGAGGGGGAGGGAGAGCGAGAGAGAGAGCGGGAAGAGAGAGAGAGAGGAGGAGAGAGGAGAGAGAGGAGAGAGAGAGGAGGGAAGGGGAGAGAGAGGCGAGAAGAAGAGAGGGAGGAGAGAGAGAGGAGACGAGAGGCAGGGAGGGGAGCAGAGGAGGAGAAAGAACGAGAGGAGAGGAGAGAGAGATGGGAGAGAGAGAGAAAGAGGAGAGAGGGAGGAACCCGAACGAGGGGGAGGAGGAGAGCGCAGAGGAGATGGGGATGGGGGAGATTGCGATGGGAGAGAGCGAGAGTGGAGAGGAGACAGGGGAGGGATGGGGAGAGAGAGAGAGGGGGGGAGAGAGAGAGGAGAGCGGGAGAGGAGGGAGCGGGAGGAGAGAGAGGGGTAGAGAGAGAGAGAGAGAAGGGGGAAGAGATGTGGAGAGAGAGGGAGAGAGACGAGGGGGGAGGAGAGGAGGAGTGGGGAAGAAGGGAGAGGGGAGGAGAGAGAGGGAGAGAGAGAGGGGAGGCAGAGGAGAGGGCTGAGAGTGGGAGCGGGGGGAGGGGATGAAGGAGGCGGGAGGACTGGGGCGGAGAGAGAGAGGGAAAGAGCTCGGAGAGAGCTAAGGGTGGGAGAGGCAGATGGGAAGGAGAGAGAGAGGGAGAGGTGGAGGAGGAGAGAGATAGAGGGTAAGGAGGGAGAGAGGGGGAGCGGGGAGTGGGACGAGCGGGGGAGGAGACAGAGGAGGGGGAGTGAGGAGGAGAGGAGGAGGAGGAGAAGAGAAGGAAGAGAAGAAGAGAAAGGGATGGAGGGGCAGGGGAAGGAGGAGGGGAGGAGGGAGGAGGAAGGGAGGAGGAAGGAGCTAACAGGACCAATTAGAGACCTAAAATAAGTTCGAAATGTGATGAACACCCGGATGTAAAGATAAATATCAAAAGAAAGAATGTAAGCCATATAGGCGAATAGATATAATATAACCGGCCTCCAATTCCTCTCCAAAATGCAGTTAATGTAGGTCACGGTTTTTTATTTTCTTGGTTAGACGAACCAACCTATGTCAAAATATGCGTGAGGGACCCACCCGTCGGTTGGGGCGTGGGGGATTGGGGTTTGGGAACAATGAACTCAGGGTGATAATGTGGGGTGGTATCAAGGATGATCGGGCATATCAGGCACTCCCAGAAAGCGGTTGGCGGGCTGGGCGATGGCGGGCGGGTGGGCGGGTAGGGAGCGCACTAGCCGTGAGCGCGGAAGGAAGCTAAGCTGTGGTTGTTTTGTTTGGTTGGGTGGTCTGTAGTATGTGTATGTGTGAGGGGGGAGAGGAGAGAGAGAGAGAGGAGGGAGAGCGAAGAGAGAGAGAGACGAGAGAGAGAGAAAGAGAGAAGAGTGTTGTGTGTGTGCTGTGTCGTGGGTGTGGGTGAGTGTGTGAGAGTGGTGTGTGTGTATGTGTGTACTGGTGGTGTGTGTGGGGTGTGTCTGTGTGTGGAGTGAGTGTGTGTGGTGTGAGAAGGGTGTGTGTGTGTTGTCGTGTGTGTGTGACGTTGTGTGTGTGTGTTGGCTGTGTTGTGTATGTGTGTGGGTAGGGGTGTTGTGTATGTGTGTGTGTGTGTTGTGTCGTGTGTGTGTGAGTGTGTGATTGTGAGTGTCTGTAGGTGTGTGTGTATGTGTGTGAGTGAATGAGAGTGTTGTAGTGTGTGTGGGTGAGTGTGTGAGGTGAGTGAGATATTATATAGATATATATATCCATTATATATATATAGATAGTTATATATATAATATATATAGGGATAATATGATATTATATATTATAGATATATATATATTTATATATATTTATATATATTTATAAATATATTTTATATATATATATAATTATTATATATATTATATACATTATATATGTGTGTGTGTTGTGTTTGTATGATGTCCTGGTGTGGCTTGTGTGTTGTGTGTGTGTGTGTTGTTTGTGTATGTGTGTTGTTGTATGTGTATATATATATATATATATATATATATATATATATATATATATATATATATATATATATATATAGAGAGAGAGAGAGAGAGAGAGAGAGATACACAAATATATATGTATATGTATGTATGTATACATTCATACATTCTTAATGCGTGAGTCAGTCAGAGAGATAGAGAGTGTGAGAGACAGACAGACAAACAGACAGACAGAGAAAGAGAAAGCATTCCGCTTGCTAGGTGTGAAGTTATGAAAGTATAATTGTATAATTTATACTGTATATATATATATATATATATATATATATATATATATATATATTTATATCTATATATATATATAAATTTATTTATTTATTTAATTATACATACACATATGTCTGTGTGTGTGTTTGCGGGATAAGAAGCATAGGTCCGTGCTTGGGAGCCGACGTTCAGGAATAGTAGCTCACGTTCAGTCACTGAGGTTAAGAAGACTTAATCCCTAACGAAGATGAGGACGAAGAATAGAGGAAATAATAACGGACTGACGACCTGGCGAGTTGATGTCGGATTGAGAAATGGAGTTGGACGAGTGATAGAATGATTGAATGATTGATTGCAACTGGAATGGTTAACGGATTGACTACGGTTGAGTGAATAATCGACAGGATCTTCACTAGTGACTGATTAACTGAATAAAAATGTCTGTCCAAGGACGGCAAAGGGTGGGGGGTTGGGGGTTAGGGGGGTTTTTATTTAGTGTAGTAGGGGTTATATTATTATATTTTGGGGGGTTGGTTAGGTATTTTTTTAAGAGTGGGCTGGGGGGGGGGGGTAGGGGTGTAGGGGGGTGGAGTTGGTTAGGGGTAGGGGGTAGTGTGGTAGTAGGGGTGGGGGGGGGTTATTTTAATGGGGTGGGGGTAATGGGTAGTAGTAGTGGTGTGGGGGGTTAAGTGGGGGGGTTTAGAGTGGGGGGGCTTATGGGGTTGGTTAGTGGGGGTCTTTAGGTTAGTGGTGATGGCTTCTCTCTTCTTGCCTACGTGGGATGAGAGAGAAAGAAGGGAAATCCCTTCGGCGGACAAGGAAATCTTCAATAAGATAATGGTCTGCTTTATGGTGGCCTTTGTATTAGGAGTGAGGGAAGCAGAGATATGAAAGGCGGGCAAAAGAGAGAGATAGAGATAAGTGCATATGTAAATATATATATATATATATATATATATATATATATGTATATATATATGTATATATGTATATATATATGTATATATATATGTATATATATATATAATTTCTATATATTTATATATATATTTATATATAATATATATATATATATTATATTATATTATATTATAGACACACACCACCACACACACACACACCACACACACACTCACCACACACCCCACACATGTATTTATACAGGCATACATTATAATAATATTTATATATATATATATATATTATATATATTATATATATATATATAATATATAATGCAAAAATACATTGTGAGGTCGCCACAAATAAGTATTCAGCAAAGGTCGGATAACTTTTGATCCTTTTATTGAAGGTAACAACACACAGAGAAATATAAATAATCCCAGTGGCAGCAGGAGGCTTGTTCGGCGTCTGGGTCGAGCTGGGCTGAAGATGGGTTCCACTATGGAGTCCCGCCGGGTGTTGTGAGTGACGAGTGAGGTACTCTCACGGTGTAGGGAACCCCGTGGTATTTAGTACATCCTCGCGTGGCACCTAGTGTATGTCCTACATACATCCACAAGTAATAAAGATATCTAGGTTTTGTTCAAAATCATGTCATGCTACTTCCAAGGTCACACGCTAATGATAGGATTCATATCATTGTTTAGTAGTTAAAAAAATATCTCCTGGGCTGGACGGCGTCTCATTTCTACTGATACCAACATAGACATGCTCCCACTCTTGGATTGTAAAGAGAGAGAGAGAGAGAGAGAGCGGAGACGAGTGAGTGAGGAGGGGAAGGAGTGAGAGAGAGGGAGGGAGAGCGGGGGAGAGGAGTTGAGAGAGAGAGAGAGAAGAGTGAGAGAGGAGAGAGAGATAGAGAGAGAGAGGGGAGAGGGGAGATGGGAGGGAAGGAGGGAAGAGGGAGAGGGAGAGAGAGGAGGAGAGGGGGAGAGAGGAATGAGAGGGAGAGGGGCGGAGGAGGAGAGAGAAGAGAGGGATGAGAGAGAGAGAGTGAAGGAGAGAGGGAGAGAGGGAGAGCGGAGGAGGTTGAGAGAGAGAGAGAGATCGGGAGGAGAGAGAGACGAAGAAGAGGAGAAGAGTAGGAGCGGGTGACGGAGAGAGGAGAGAGAGGAGAATAGGCGAGAGAGAGAGAAGGAGGCGGAGAGAGGGGAGAGGCGAGTGGAAGGAGGGAGAGGAGATGTTGAGGGAAGAGAGAGAAGCAGAGAGAGAGAGGGGATGGGGAGGAGAGAGGGGAAGGTCGGGGGGGTGGAATAGAGGGAGAGAGGAGAGATGGAGGCGGGAGGAGCGGGAGGGAGGGAAGGACGGGGAGAGGGGAGAGGACGGGAGAGGGAGAGAGATGAGGACGAGAGAAGGGCGGAGATGAGCGGGGGGAGTAGAGAGAGAAAGAGAGGGAGAGGGGCGGAGGGAGCGAGGAGAGGGGGAGAGCGGGGGAGAGAGTAGAGAAGGAGTAGGAGATAGAGAGAGGAGAGGAAGAGGGAGGAGAGAGAGAAAAAGAGAAAAGGAAAAAGAGGGAAAGAGGAGGAGGAGGGGGAGAAGAGAGGAGGTGAGAAGAAAGGAGAAAGAGAGTGAGAGAGAGGGACGATGGGAGAAAGGGAAAGAGGGGAGAAAAGGGGAAAGGAAGGGGAAGGAGGGGGAGGAGAAAGAGAGAGGGGGGAAGGAAAGAAGGATGGCGAGGAGGGAGGGAAGAGAATGAAGGAAAGAGAGGAGGGAAGGAGGGGGGGGGGGAGGGGAAAAGAGGAGGAAGGAGGAGAGGAGGGCGAAGAGAGGGGGGAGGGGGGAAAGAGTGAGGGGGGGGGAAGGAGGAGGGGAAGAGAAGAGAAGAAGAGAAGAGAGGGAAAGAGAGAGAGAGAGAAAGGAAGAGAGAGAGGGGGAGAAGGAGGGAGGGAGGGGAGAGAATGAAATTAAATATAAGCAGAGTAATGAAATATACACAGTACTTTTTTTTTTTTCTTCGGAGAGATTGCTGTATATCAATTTGTTTACAGAGGCAGTGGGAAGTAATTGTTAGTGAACGGCGTACTGAACAATAGTCGAGTTTGAATAATAGTTGACAAATCTTTAAAGATATACTGTGAATTAGAGATCAGGACCTTGATGTCACCATTCATCCTGGGCGCAGGGGACATCTAACACGTTTCTGTTATAGGGAGAAGAGGGGAAAGGGGGGAGAAGGAGGAGGGTTATGAAGAAGGGATGAGGTAGTCTATAATTTTGGGTGTGATCACGTGAGCGAGGCTTGGGGGGTCTCTGTATTGTGTCCTACAGCGGCTTATGTATATGGACAGAGGATTAGGGTCTGCGGGGCTATAGGCCTAACATGTTGGCAGCAGCGCCCTGATGCAGGTAGGAGTGTTCTGGGAGGCCTGTAATCTTGCAGGGCCGGGGGCGAGCGGGGGCGGGGGGCGCGGGATACTGGGATTAGTAGGGGTGGCATGAGTTTGGTCTGGGTCTGCATAGGCCGGGTATGGGGGACGGACGGACGTAAGTGTGGTTAGTTGGGGGGAGGTTGGTGGGGGGTGGCGGGGGGGGGGATGGTGTGAGTGGGTGTTGTGGCTAAGGGGCGCTTGAGCGTCAAGGAAGGGTACTGGGGGGCGTTTGTGGCCTGCTCCCGTATACCATCTTTGTGAAATTAGTCGACGATGGTAGGCTGGGTGGCTCTATCTACTGCCCAACCAGGAGGAAGTATGAAGGTTTTCTATGGGAAGCATGGGTGACGTTGCTAGGGTAGGGTGGTGTGGATATTTCATGGGTGAGGGTGTTGGGTTGTTGAGTGATGTGTGTGTTGTTGTGATTGTGTGAGAGTTTGTGTGTCGAGAGAGTGTGAGGAGTTTATATATATTCTAATTCTGCCCTCTCGACCGCAACACATCTATATATGTGTAGATTTAGAATGATAATAAGATTAGCAACTTTAATTAGTATTTTCACCATTTTCTAAAATTATTGTCCTTGATAAATTTCGTCTAGGAGTGGGGACTAACATTAAGTGCGCTTGCTGAAGTGGTTCTATAAATTATTCTCTATAAATCTACATTTTCACCGCCATGCTTTATGACATTATGAGAGCACCAGACATCCTCATCAAGTTTGTATTTCTTTTATGTTTATATAAAAGAAATTCGTTTGTTTTAGAGAAAAGGTCTGGATTTATTAAAAAAGAAAGAAAAAAAAAAACATGGAATTTATTTCTTTACTCTTTACTATCGTGAGACTTTTTTGGTACATAGGTTTTTATTTTCGATTATTTTCGAATTCGTATGAGAGGAAATCCTTAACGTTCTCTTCGTTGGTGTCAAGGAGGCAGCGATCCATGTGTAAATACGCTATATGACAATGGCTAATGTCCTGGGGATGGGGGGGGTTGGGGGGGGGGCAAATAATAGATCCATACACACACATACATATGTGTGTGTATGTGTGCAGAGGCTGGGGGGGTAGGAAGAGATAGTGATTGAGATAGATAAATAGAGGAAGAGAGAGAGAGAGAGAGAGAGAGAGAGAGAGGACTCGAGAGGTTGAGAGAAGAGGAGGAGGGGGTGGGGGGAGAGGGGGCGATGAACGAGGAGAGAGAGAGAGGGGGGGAGGGAGAGAGAGGGGAGAGAGAGGAGAGAGAGAGGAGGAAGGAGAGGGGGAGAGAGAGATGAGGAAATGGGAGAGGGGAGAGAGAGAGGGGGAGAGAGAGAGAGAGGGGAGAGAGAGACGAGGAGGAGGTAAGAGAAGAGAGAGGAAAGAGGAGAAGAGGAGAGAGAAGAGAAAGGAGAGGAGAGAGGAGGAGCGATGGAAGAGAGAGAGGAGAGCGGCGCAGCGAGAGGGAGAGGAGGAGATGCGAAAGGCAGAAGGCTGGAGAGAGAGAGAGATGAGAGGAGGAGGGAGAGGGGAGGAGGAGAGCGAGAGGGAGGAAGAGAGAGAGGGACGAGAGAGAGAAGAAGGGGATGAGATGGAGGGGGGGAGAGAGAGATGAGGGAGAGAGAGGAATGAGGGAGAGGAGGGAGAGAGAAGAGGAGCTGGGGAGAGGAGAGGAGGATGAGAGAGGAACGAACGGATGAGGGAGAGAGGAGGAGGGGAGGCGGGAGGATGGAGATAGAGGAGATGGGAGGGAGGGAGAGAGAGGGGAGAGGAGGGAGCGGAGGGAGGGGAGGGAGAGGCGAGGAGAGGAAGGGGGAGAGAAGGAGGAGCGGGCAGGGGAGCGGAGTGGGGAGGGAGGAGGAGGGGGAGAGAGAGAGGAGGAAGGGGGCGGAAGGCGAGAGAGGGGGAGAGAAGAGAGGACGGGGGGGAGGGAGAGGACGAGGCGAGGGGAGTAGGAGGAAGCAGGATTGTCGTGAGAAGAGAGAGGAGGAGAAAGAAAATGTTGGAAAGGAGAGAAGGATAAGAGTACCAAAGAATATAGAATATAAAAAAAGTTACAACAGATATTTAAAACAAATAAGGAGATGAAGTGAAAAAAACAACAACTTGATACATATGGGGGCCTAGTGCCCATCCATCCATTGCACGGACCAAACCGTGGAGTAGCAGGATCACAAACGTTCGTGCCATTGGATGTCTTGTCTTTCCTCTGCGTTCTCTCCCTTCCGGGGTCCCCTCTCTTTCCCTATTCCCCCTCTCTCTAGGGATAAGGAGATGCTTCCCATTTATTAACCTAGATTTGGTTTCAGGAAAATGTTCTTGCATCTCTGTTTGGCTTCAGGGTTGTGGGAGATATTGGCAGTCAGAAGTGTTTTTCTGTTTTTTTTTCTGGGTAATTTGAACAGATTGTAGTATACAAACTACGGCCTATTTGTAAGGATGTAGACACGGACATGTGCATGGACACCTACACAGACACACACACACAGACACACACACACACACACACACACACACACACACACACACACACACACACACACACACACACACACACACACACACACACACACACACACACACACACAACACAATCACACACACCACGCACACACACACACACACACACAAACACACACACACACACACACACACACACACACACACACACACACACACACACACACACACACACACACACACACACACACACACACACACACACATACAAACATAATTTTAATACCACCCTTTTTGTCATTATCAGAAAATTCACCTTTAGATACAGAGAAAAGAAAGCATGTTCTACAAATCTTAGACTTGATTGCAAATGGACTAGACATAGATTTTAAAAAGGAAACGTAATATAAACATGGAAGGGGAATATCAGAAATAGAAAAAGAAAGAAAAAGAAAAAAATGGTTAAGGCGAAAGGCAAAAAATAAAATAAAAAATAAAAATAATAAAAATAATAAAAATAAAAAAAATAAAAAGGAATAAAAAATAATAAAAAATATTTGTAATTTGGAAATAAGATAGAGGAGAGGTTATTTAGTAAGTGGTAGCAACTAGTAAGTAGGTTATGGATAATAAGGATGAATGATAAATTGAATATTGATGAGATTGTGGAGAATTGCTTATTTGTATGTTAGGAGTTAGGGCCTATGTGGTGAGGCTAGGAATTTGGATGGGTGTTGGTGTCGGTGTGGGAGGTGGTTGTTGGATGTTGTAGGTGTTGCGAGGAGTGAGTGTGGGTGTGTGAGTGAGTTTGTGTTAGTTTTAGCTGTGTGAGAAGGAGTGTGAGTGAGTTAGTGTGAGATGGTGTGCCGTTGGCTGAGATGACATTCTTACATAATGACAGATATTATATATATCGTGTGAGATTTTTATAGCAGAGTTATAGATTTATATATATGTTACTATACTATATTTATCTTATTACATATAATACGGCACTCCAAGTGTGTGTGTGTATGTGTATGTGTGTGTGTGTATGTCTGTATATACATACATGAAAAAAAGCAACAGATGATTAAAACTGAAAAAAAAATATTCACTCTAGTGTAAGATACACCATACTCATGCTCTAGAATTCAAAATTTCAGCCACAACTCAACCCCTTCTGAATCTGGAGGCAGAAAAAGCTTCTTTCCCTTCTCCAACATTACATCTTTGTGAACAAGGTTTTCGAATCTTGTTACAATTAACACTAAACTAAAGAACCGCTACGATCACCAGCCTGACGTGCGCGGTGCTTTAATTTAGAGGCCCTCATTCACTAAATGAAGTTGTTTCAAAGTAACCACTGAAAAAGAAAACATATTTTTTTTTTCCAGTATCAAAGTTTGTAATTAAGTTCCCGGCCAGGAGCTAGTTATTGTTTGTTCTTAAAGGAGTCAATTTTTAGGTATTTTAAGTTCATTTTAATTTTGCATCTAGCATCGTAGTAACAGGAGATAATGCAATAAAGCTGTGTAAAATTATTAATTAATGTAATATCAGAATTACTGGTCATCAAAATGGCATGTGCATACATTTAGGGTTGATAGACCAGGTCAAAATTGTATTCAGGTTCACAAATAAAAATAAGTGGGAAACATTGACAGCGCATGAGATGCATAGGCTGACAGACTGACAGACTGACAGAGAGAGAGAGAGAGAGAGAGAGAGAGAGGGTGAAGCGGGAGAGGGGAGGGAGAGAGGGGAAGAGAGAGAGAGGAGGAGAGAGAGAGAGAGAGAGAACGAGAGAGAGATGGAGGGAGGAAGGAGAAGAGAGAGAGAGGAGAGAGAGGAGAGAGAGAGAGAGAGAGAGACGACGACACGAGGGGAGGAGAGAGAGAGGAGATGAGGGGAGGAGCGAGAGGACAGAGAGGTGAGGAGGTGAAGAGGGAGAGGGACCTGAGAGGTAGGAGGAGAGAGGATTGAGAGAGAGAGGAGGGGGACGGGAGAGAGGGAGGAGGGAAGGAGGAGGGGAGGAGAGATGAATTGGAAGAGAAGGGAAGAGACGAGGAGAGAGAGAGAGGATGAGAGAGAGAGGCGGGGAGATAGAATGAGAGGGAGATTGAGAGAGAGAGAGGGACGAGATGAGAGAGGAGAGGGAGAGAGAAGAGAGAGAGGGAGGGGCCAGAGAGGAGAGAGGAGAGGAGTGAGGGAGAGGGAGGAGAGAGGAGGAGGGTTGGATGAGAGAGAGAGAGGAGAGGAGGAGATGAGTTAGAGAGAGCGGGGAGAGACGAGGAGAGCGAGAGAGGAAAGACAAAACGGAGAGAGAGAGAAGAGTCGAGGAAGAAGAGAGAGAGAGAGAGAGATGGATGAGAGAATGAGAGTGGAGGCGAGAGACGAGAGTGTGAGATGAGAGAAAAAGAGAGAGAGGTAGAGAGAGAGAGCGGGAAGGAAGGAGAGAGAGAAGGGGAGTGGGAAGAGGGGGAAGAGGAGAGAGAGAGATGAGAGGAGATGAGGAAGAGAATAGAGAAGAGAGAGAGAGAGATGGGGAGGAGAAGAAGCGGAGAAGGGGGGGGGGAAGAGGATGGAGTGAGAAGGAGAGAGAGAAGGCGAGAGGGAGGAGCGTGGAGGAGAGGGAGAGTCGAGAGGAGGAGAGGAGTCGATGAGGAAGACAACCGAGAGAGAGAGAGAGGAAGACAAACCGAGGAGGAGAGAGAGAGAGAGAGAGAAAAAAGTCGAGGGAGAGGGGAGAGAAGGAAAGAGAGAGAGAGAGAGAGGAGAGGAGGGGGAGAGAGAGAGAGATTGAGAGGAGGAGGGGAGGGAAGGAAGAGGAGAGTGGAGAGAGGAGGGAGGAGGGGTGCGGAGGGAGGAGAGAGAGGGAGCGGAGGGAGTGGAGGCAGAGGAGAGAGGAGGGATAGAAAAGGGGAGAGAGAGAGAGACGCGAGAAGTGAGAAAGAGCTGAGACTTGAGAGAAATTTCCTCCGCTCTGTTCCATTCGACTGCGGACTGCGAAGTGTGTTTTTCTTCCGTATGGGCGGGACCTTGCAACTGAAAACGAACTTTGCCCTTTGTTCCTACAGAGAGCATCTGTAGAGGGTTTAGTTGCTCTTTCCGCCTGGACCCGCTTCGGGCCAAGGATGGGGCCAGTGCATAGAGTGTAGAGTCCCGGGTGGCTTGTGGCGGGGGACGGGCCGGGCCGAAGAGGGAGCGCCGCGCGCGAGGGCGTTGGTTGACCGGGGGGGGGGAGGGTGCGTTGCAGGGGCAATATTGGGGTGGTTGGGGGGTGTGGATGTGGGTTGGGAGGATTTAATGACAGAGAAGATGGGGGAGTGGTGGGAAGTTGTGTGTGTGTGTGTGTGTAGTGTGTGTCGCAGATGTGTGTGATGTGTTTGTGTGTTATGTGTCTGTGTGTGGTATATATATATCTATATATCTGTCTATTCTATTCATATATACTATATACTATATATATCTATATTATGTGGAGTGAGTGGTCGTGTGTGAGTGTGTGTGTGAGTGTGTGAGGGTGTGGGTGGGTGTGGGTGTGTGCTGTGAGTGTGTGTGTGTGTCGATTTTGAGTGTGTCGTGGTGTGTGCTTTCTGTGTGAGAGTTGGAGTTTGAGTCAGTGATATATATAGAAATTGCAGTGTAGTGTGTTTTATTGATATAGATTTTTATAGTATAATATAGTGATATATATATGATATATTTATTTATATTATATATATATATAATATATATATCTATTTTTATATATACTATACGCCTATATTTATATATATATATAGAGCGCGTGATGAGAGCAGAGAGAAGGGAGACGGAGAGAGTGGTGCGGGGCGAGAGGCGAGGTAGGTCGAACGAGAGCTGAAGAGTGCAGAGGAGAGAGTGAGGGGTACGATTTGAGGTCGCCACACACAAAACATATAAGGATAAATGTGATAATGAGGAATTGGGGAAGGTAGACGTTCGTTGGGGGCATAGTGAGTTTTGGGGTATGATGTCGGGGTGTTTGGTCCTAAATCATAAAAGACAAATAGTTACTGACGTTGTATATGAAGGCTTTGAAGTTTTTTGAAATTGGATGTGGAATGTTTTGTGGAGGGCATGTAAACTAGAGACAAAGGCGGGGGGGTTGTGGTGTCTGAAGTTGTTGGCAGAGGGGGTAATGGTCCTCAGTGTGGTAAATAACAATTACGGTCGGTTTGTTCTGGAGCAAGGGACACACTGTACTGAAAGATAGTTGGGTCCCCGCCGCGGCGTTGTGTAGGAAAGGCCACAGGGGATGGCGGGAAGGGTGGGGGGGGTCGAGATGGTAGGGGCGAGGCTAGCGCGCGAGCGAGAGACCAAGCTGGGGGAACCCAACGAAAACCAACCCGGGCCGCCGACGGGGCGGGCTCCAGCCCCCTACCTGCGCCACGCTCGGACTGTCGCTCTGGCTTTAGCTTCGGTCCCCCTCACCTTCTCCTTCCTTTCTCCCCCATCGCGCTGTCGGCGTCTTCTCGGAACACCGTATAAGTGTCCCTTCCTACCTACTCCCCCTCACTCTTTCTTCATACTCTCCTTTCCCTTTCCCTCTGCAACCTCTCACTCTCACCCTCAAACCTCCACAACCTCCGATAGGATTGGGTTTTTGAGCACTGCTGGGAGGTATTTAGACCTCGACACCAAATGTCTGGGGTCGCTTGATTTATTTTTTTTTTTGCTTTTTTTTTCACTAAAAGTCATGAGCCTGTTGATAGGCCGTCTCCTGCGTTGGCCAGTTAGGGGTGGTTGTTTTTAAAGGATGGGATGGGGGTGTGTTTGATGTAAGGATAAGGATTAATAATATATAAACCATGAGATATGCGGGAAAGAAGCAGACAGATGCTACGCCGGGCTTGTATGCGCTGAGGCGAGCCCCGCCCGTGCCAGCGTGTGCTGACCTCCGTGAGGAATGTTGCAACGAGTGTTGTGACTGATTATCTGAGCTTGGTCCTCCTTACCCAACGCAGTGCCCAGCTACGTCAGTAGTAGTAACCGCCAGGGTGACAGTGGGAAATCACGTGCTTGGACGGGACTCGATCTTGCCCGAACCACGGTGGAGATGTGAAGTCGACACGTACTCAATGAGCTAACCAGACGGAGTGAGGGAGGGGGTGATGTGTGGAGTGTCGGGGCGTGGGAGTCGGCGGGGAGGGGGGGGGGTGCGGGGGGGGGGAGGGGGGGGGGCGGGGGGGGGTGGGAAGAGGGGGGGGCGGGATTGGGGTGGGGGCAGGGAGGGGGCCGAAGAGAGGCGGTGGCGGAGGAGCGGGGGGGGGGGGGCCGGGAGCGCTAGGTCTGCCGGGCCGGACGTGGAGGACGAGCCGACGACGCAGCCGGCGGATGGGCCCAGGGGCGGGGGGGGGCGGGGGGATTCAAAAAATAACAAAAATACGACGAACGCGGGGACGGCGGGGACGTGGAGTCCGGGCCCGGGGGGGACGGAGGAGGTATGGCGCCGGAGGAGGCAGCTGAACGCTGCTCAGAGCATAAGATTTTGAATCATCAAACGGCAGGCGCCGAAGACGGGGGATGCGAGAGGCCGGAGCAGGCGCACGAGGAAGACGAGACACCTCCTCCTCGCCTGCCGAGTAGCAATCCTCATCTCACTACGCCACGCCCTTATCCCCCCAAAACGATACGGCCTTCCCATCCGCCATCCGACTAAGACTCAGCCTCGGCAACCATCCCATCGAAACGGGCGGCAAAAGACCAAGACCCACCCACAAACACACCGACCAATAAAACGCAAAAAACCTAGCACCCCGACACACGCACCCCCGGCACCCCCGCCACCCCGAACAAAAGGCCCCCCGCCCCCCACCACCCCACCCCCCCCCCTCCCCCCCCGTGGCTGAAAAAACGGCCCCACGCCCCCTCCATAACACCGCCCCTCACTCCTGGCACATCCCCCCTCCCCCCCTTCATGGTCCCCCTCCCCTCTCCCCCCTCCCCCCCCCCTCCTCCTCCCTACCTCCAGTCCCCCTGCCCTACCAGCATAACCGCATCCTCACTCCCTCCACCCCTCCCACCCTCCAAACCTATCAACCTTCCAGCCTCCAACCCTCCACCCCTCCACCCTCCCACTCCACCCTCACTCCAACCATCCACCTCCACCTCCACCTCCCCTACCCCCTCATCCTTCATCACCTAATTTCCAATTCTCTCCATAAGATGTTGATTTTCGGGTCTTTGTTAAAAGGCTTCCCTTTGACCTCGCTTCCAGTTATTAGCTTTGCTTGACATGAGAAAGCACTCTGTTAATTGGCTTTCTTGCGGGCTTCGTTTTGAATATATTGCTTGCGGTTCCATGGATTCTGACCCGGGGCTTCAAATGCGCCCTTAAATTTAATGCATATATATATATATATATATATATATATATATATATATATATATATTATATATATATTTATATATATATATTATATTGATATATATATATAATAGATATAAATGCTTATACAAACATGTGTTCTCATTTTACTGAGACACATCTTTATATGTCTTCATAAGTCTTCTGAAGTATTTACTTATCTATCTTTCTGTCTGTTTGTCTGTTATTCTATTTATATTTATGTCTACCTACCTATCAATCAACATACCTACCTAAATACCTGCCTGTTCATCTACCTTGTACATATCGATCTTAGTTTTTTGCTCGTAGGGTCAGGGGTCTCTCGCGCTCTCGCGCGAGCAGCGCCCCCTTCTCGCGCGAGCTCGCGCGCGGCTCGCGCAGAGCTAGGCGCTGCGCGCGGGGGGGACGCGCAGCCGCGCGCGCACCCCACTCATTATGGACAGCAGAGCCCCGATAGCGAGCGCTCGCGCGCGCGCGCGGTCGCGGTGCGCGGGCGCGCTGTCGAGCTCCGCTCGTGTGCGATTTCTCTCTCTCTCTCTCTCTCTCTCTCTCTCTCTCTCTCTCTCTCTCTCTCTCTCTCTCTCTCTCTCTCTCTCTCTCTCTCTCTCATTCTCACTCTCTCTCCCTCTCCCCCCCTCTTTCTCTTTCTGTTTCGTTCTCCGAGACAAATACATTCTATGCTTACATAAGTCTATCTCCCTACCAGTCTACCTATCAGCCTACTTACGTACCTCTCAATCTACCTTTTTACGTATCTATATATCTTCCTGCCTACCTACTTACCAAGTTATCCACCTAACTATCTACCAAACTATCTACCTACCCATCTATTTGTCTATCTATCCATCGATATTGCAACACGGCAAATGATTTCTGTCCCTGTCATCTGAACTCATTTTTTTGAAAAAGCAAATGGAAGCACCCCATTACCTCAGCTCGTTTTGCAAATCAACACGACTTTTGCCCGTGAATGCTTATTGCGTATTGCAAAACTGCTCCTGCACAGCGCACTTCACGTGTTATGAGGTAGTTCATTAGGGACCGGATGATCAGCGCTCTTTTCCAATTGCAAAGTTATATTGCAGATGCAACTATAAATGGAAGGTGGGAGGGGAGTTGGGAAAGTACGAATGGGAAGGAAATAAATTAATAAAATTTAGTTAGGGTTGCGTATAGCATAGCGCCGGGGCGGAGGGTTAGACGAGGTGGGGGGTGGGGGTGGGGGGGGGTGTTGGATTGTTGTGTTATTGGAGAGTGTGTGTGGTGGTGGTGTGGTGTGTGTGAGTGTGTTTGTGTGTGTGTGTGTGTGTGTGTTGTGTTGTGGGTGTGTGTGTGTCTGTAGTGTAAGTGTCGGGGTACTCGTGTGTGGGTGAGTGTCGTGAGTGTGTGTTTGTGTGTGTTTGTGTGAGTGTTATGTGTTTGGTTGTGTGTATGGTGTGTGTGTGTGTGTGTTTGTGTGTGTGTGTGTGTGACTGTTGTGTTGTCTGTGTGTGTGTGGGTGTGTGTGGGTGGGTTGTGTGGAGGTGTGTGTGTTTGTGTGTGTGAGTGTGTTGTGTGTGTGAGTGGTGTATGTCTGTGTGAGTGAATGTTTTATTCGTGTGTCGTGTGTTAGTGTGTGTGTGTGTGTGTGAGTGTGTGTTAGTGTGTGTGATTGAGAGAGAGAGAGTAGAGAAGCGAGAGAGAGAGAAACGTGAGAGAGCGAGAGAGAGAGACGAAGAGAGGGAGAGAAGAGAGAAAGCGCACAGAGAGCGAGCCGAGCGAGAGCGCGCGCGAGCGTTTTGTGTGTGTGTGTGAGCGGGTGTGTGGGTGTGTGTGAGTGTTGTCGTGTGTTTGTGTGTGAGTGTGTGTGTGTGTAGAGTGTGGTGTGTGTGTGGGGTGTCTATCTCTATCTCTATCTATATCTGTGTGTGGGTGTGTATGTCGTGTTGAGTGTGTGTGTGATGTGTGTGTGAGTTGTGTGAGTGTGTGTTAGTTAGGGTGAGTGTTGTGTTTCACTGGGTGGGTGTGTGTGTGTGGTTGTGTGGGTGGGTGGGTGTGGTGTGTGGTTGTGTGAGAGTGTGTGTGTCGTTGTGTGTGTGTGGTGTGTGTGTGTGTGTATGGGTTGGGGGTGAGTTTTTTGTGTGTGTTTGTGTGGATGGTTGGGTGTGTGATGTGTGTGTGTGTGTGTGTAGTGTGTGTGTTTGTGTGTGTGTGGGTGTGTGTGAGTGTGTGTGTTGTGTGTGAGTGTACTGGGTGTGTGTGGGTTGTGTGTGTGGAAGTGAGTGTGTGTGTGTGTGTGTGTGTTTGTGTGGGTGTGTGTGGGGTGTGTGTGTGTGTTTGTGTATGTGGGTGTGTGTTGCGTGTTGTGGTGTGTGGTGTGGTGTGTGTGTGAGAGTGAGTGTGTGTGTTTGTGTGGAGGAGTGTGTTGTCTGTGAGTGTGAGTGTGTGTGTTGTTGTGTGTTGTGTGTGTTTGTGAGTGTGTGTGTGTGTGTGGGGTGTGTTTGTGGGTGTGAGAGTGTGAGGTGTGTGTGTGTGTCGCGGTCAGAGAGTGTTTGTGAGTGTGAATGTGAGTGTGTGTGTGTGAGTGAGTGTGTGTTTGTGTGTGTGGTGTGGCTGTGGGTGGACTGTGTTATGTGTGAGTGTGTGTGTGTGTGGTGAGTGTGAGTGTGTGTGGTGTGAGTGTGGGGTGAGTGTGTGTCTGGTGTATGTTGTGATGTGTGTGTAATGAGTGTGTGTGTGTGAGTGTGTTGTGTGAGTGTTATAATGAGTGTGTTGTGGGTGTGTGTTATGTTGTGTGAGTGTGTGTGTGTGTGAATTGTGTGTGTGGTGGTGTGTGTGTGGTGTGTGGCTATGGGTGGCTGAGTGTCTGTCAACTCTCTCTAACTATATATATATCTCTCCTAATACATATCTCTCATATATTTGTTGTGTGTGTGGTGGTATTGAGTGATGTGAGTGTGTGTTGAGAGAGATGGGTAGTGTTGGTAGTGTGAGAGGTGGTGTGTTTGTGGAGAGATGTGTGTGAGTTGGTGTGTGTCTGTGTGTTGTGTCTGAGAGTGAGTGTGTTGTGTGTGTGTGTGTGTGTGTGTGTGAGTGAGTGTGTGTGTGGATGTGGTGGGAAGTGTATGTGGAGTGGTGTGTGTGAGTGTGGTGTGGTTTGCGAGGTGTGTGGTGTGTGTTGTGTTTGTGTCGTGGGGTGTGTGTGTAGTGGTATGAGTCTGTGTGGTATGTTTATGTGTATGTGTGTGTGTGGGTGGGGTGGTGTGTGTGTGTGTGTGTGTGGTTAGTGAGGTGTGTGCTGGTGAGTGTGTCTGTGTGGTGAGTGTGGTGTGTGTGTGTGTGTTGGTGTGTGGTGGGAGTGAGTGGCTATGGGGTGGATGTGTATGTCTATAATATATATATATCATATATATATCTATATATATATATAATTCTCTTCTTTATATATATGGTTTGTGAGTGTGTGTGTGGTGTGTGTGTGTGTTGTGTGTTGTGTTGTGTGGAGTGTCGAGTGTGGGTGTGTGTGGTGTTTTTGTGTAGTGTGTGTTTCGTGTGTGTGTGTGTGTGTGGTGTGTGTGTGTTTGTGGTTGTGGTGTGTGTGGTGTGTTGAGGTGTGGGTGTGTTAAGTTTAGTGGGAGTGAAGGTGTGGGGTGTGTGTGTGAGTGTGTGTGTGTGTGTGTGTGTGTGTGTGTGGGTGTGTGTGTGGGGGAGTGTGTGTGGGGTGGGTGGGTGGGTGCGGGAGTATGGGGTGTGTGTGTGTGTGTGTGTGTGTGTTGTGTGTGTGTTGTGTGTGTGTTTGTGTGAGTGTGGTGTTTTTGTGTGGGTTTGTGTGTCTTGAGTGTGGTGTGAGAAGGGTTTGTGTGTGTGAGAGTCGTGTGTGTGGGTGTGAGTGTGGGTGTGTTTCGTGTGTGAGTGTTGTGGGTGTGTCTGTTTGTGGGTGAGTAGGTGTGGTTGTGTGTTGTGTGTGTGTTTGTGTGTGTGGAGAGGTGTCGTGTGTGTGAGTGGAATGAGGTGTGTAGTGTGGTGAGTGTGAGTTGTGTGTGTGTGGGTGTGAGATATCTGTTGGGTGGTTTTGTGGTGTGTGTGTGTGGGTTGGTGGGTGTGTTGTCAGGTGTGTGTGATGTGTGTGTGTTGTGGGTGTGTGGTGGTGTGTGTGTGTGTGTGTATACGTGTGTTTGTATGTGTGTGTGTGTTGTGAGTGTGTTTGTGCTTGTTGTGTGGTGTGTGTGTGTGGTGTGACGTGAGAGAGTGCGCGCGAGGGCGGGGCGGCCGTGCGGGCGAGCGGGGCAGAGAGAGGGGAAGTTTTGAGTGTGTGTGTGTGTGTGTGTGTGTGTGTGGTGTGTGAGTGTTGTGTGTGTATGTGTGTTGTATCCTATATATATCTAAACTAAAATATCTGTGTGTGTGTGTGAGTGGTGTGTGTGTGTGTGGAGTGTAGGCGTGTTGTGTCGTGAGTGTGGGTGTGTGTGGGTGTGTCACGGAGATGTGTGTGTGGTGGGTGTGTGGTGTGTGTGTAGTGTTAGTGTGAGTGTGTGAGTGTTAGTGTGCGTGTGCTGGTAGAGGGGTGTGTGAGAGTGGTGTGTGAGAGTGTGTGTGTGTGTGTGTGTGTGAGTGTAAGTGTGTGTGAGGTGGGTGAGGTGTGTGTGTTGTAGTAGTGTGATAGTGTGTGAGTGTGGGTGTGTGTGAGGCTGTGATGAAGCTGAGTGTGTGTTTGGAGTGAGTGTGTGTTTGAGTATATAGATAGAGTGGGTGTGAGTTATTGATAGATATTGGTGAGTTAAATTAGAGTTATAGTGTGAGTGAGATATTGGAGTTTTTTATATATATATATATATATATATATATAAATATATATATATATATTATATATGTGTATATATCATATCATACCTACATATATTTATTATAAGGTTTTTTATATATATATTTATATATTTATATATATATATAATACAAATATATATTTATATATATATATAAATATATATAAATAGATAGATATAGATATTAAATAGATTTATTTAATGTATATAATACATATATTATGTATAATATATATATTTATATATATATATATATATATATATATATATAATATAGATAAATATGAGCATATGTATATCTATATATATATATTATTCATATGGAATATATTATATATATTTTATATATATATATATATATATCTATTATAATATATATATATATATAAAATATATATAAATATATTACACTTACACACACGACACACACACACACACACACTCATATAAATCTATATATATATATATATATAAATATATATATATATATAAATATATATATATATTAATATATATACATATAAATATATATATATACTATATATCACATCATACAACACACACACATACACACACACGACACACACACACACACACACCACACACACACCACACATACACACACACACACACACACACACACACACACACACACACAATATGATATAATATATATATATATAATATATTATATATAAATATATAAATATTATTTTATATTACATATATATATATGTAGATAGTGAGAGAGGAGATGAGAGAAGAGCAGAAGAGAGAGAGAGAGAGAGAGAGAGAGAGAGAGAGAGAGAGAGAGAGAGAGAGAGAAAGAGAGAGAGAAATAGACAGACAGATAGATAGATAGATATACACACCCTGTCTATGCATTTATATGTACACAGAAACAAATTCTTTTATCTCTCTCATTTTTGGTTCCTCCTTTTTACAGATATTCTTAAAAAATGTTCCATAGTGTAGGATCTAAAATTATTTTTCAAAAGTTACCTTATGTTTATATATTTCATTTTATAAGTGCATCAAAATTCTCATTAAATTTATTTTGAATCAGTAATTTGTGCCAACAAAATATTAATCATTTTGTGTCAGCCTTTCATCTGACAGCTTGCAGTCATTCTACAAAATTTTATGTATTTTTTAATCATGTATATAATCTTTTTAAAGCTATTTGATTCTCCTATTTTTTCATAAATTTCTATCTACCTGTTTTCTAACTATTCTTATTACATCTTTCTTGTTAATATCTTTTGGTTGATTTTCATAGCAAAACCAACAATATAAAATATTGAAAGTAGCTATAATAATCATAATGATGATAATTGTTGATAAAAACAACACTACTAGCTCTACTTCTATTGTACCTCCACTTATGATCAAAATGATAATAAGATAGCTACCCTTGTTATCATCATGAGTATTATAATCATTAGTATCATCAATATTATAGCATTATGATATCGCCATCATCACCATACACATCCCTTTCCCAGATCTTTTATCTCTCTTTCTCTCTCTCCTCTCCCTCATCGGTTCTCCTTCTCCTCTTTTCTCTATCTCAGTTAGTCGTGCCACAAGTTGCCTTTTAAAACCCCCATCCCTCCCCTGTCCCTTCCTCACGGCGCCCCTCCATTTTCTCTTCTCCTCCCTCTCCCCTAATCCCCTCCTGCCTCCCCTTCTCATCCCCCCTCCTCCTTACCTCCACGAGTAGGAAAAGAATCTCTTCAGCGAGGGAAATAAGGCGTGAATTCAATTCTCCGTCACGGAAACTACAACGGCTTGCATTTTGGGGCACACTGGAGGGTGGGGGTGGGGGTGGGGGTGGGGGTGGGGTGGGGGGGGGGGGGGGGGGTGGGTGGGGGTGGGGGTGGGGGTGGGGGTTTTGGGGAGGGGGAAAGGGTTAGAATGAGGGGATGAGTTTGGGACAGTGATACTTGTTGGTGGTGGAGAAGGGGGGGTGGGGGGAGGGGGGAAAAGAATGGATAGGAAGGGAAATAGGGCTGGGGTGGGACAGAATGGGGGTATGGGTGGGGGACAGGAACTTGTTGTGAAAGGAGAAAGAGGGGGGGGGGAATGGAGGGAGAGAGAAAGAGAGAGAAAAGACGAGGGAGGTAGGAGAAGAAAGGAAAGAAGAGGGAAGTGGGCGGTGGGTGTTATAATGGAAAGGTGGAGGTAGACGAAACGGAGGAAGGATTGGCGGAGGTTTCGAAAATTGTCGCGGAGTTTGAAAGATAAAAAAGAGAAAGAGGGGAAATAAAAGGGGAAAGGTTCACCTTCACTAGGCAATTTTCCGGGGAACAATTACCTTACTTCCGACTACTATTTGCTTTCACGCGATTAGGAAAACCCTAGTTACAACAAAAATAGGACAAATTTTACAGAACCGTAGCCTCATGGAAATTGGATGGAAAGACAACTATAAACCAAAAGTCGGAGCACAGAAAAACTGAATGAACCTGAACTGCTTGAAAGTTCAGGAATCCGTAACGTGTCCAGCATGTAGATGTTTACCCAGAGATATGGACAATCTAGTTCGGAGGTGCTCGAAGACGGCACATGAATATTACAGTATTAATATTAATACTACAGCGTCTGGTTATTGAAAAAAGATACACTCCCCCCTCAAAGAAAACTCTAAAAAATAATAAAAATCAAAAGATGTTCACATATGCAATTTATAATTCGGTGAAAACCACTGGACCAGACAGTAGTAATTTCCTGGTAACGTGGTGCGGTGTAAATGAAAACGGGAGAGCCGTGTCCGTAGATTATTTCCTGTAGTTAATAGCTAGGGAGAATTGTTCACGTGATGAGCTATAGCAGGGCTAAACGATGTGAAGTAATAAATAAGTTAATATATTCAAGTTGTCTCGAACGTAATCATATGGCCCATATATTTTCATTCATCCATTCATTCATTTTTAGTAGGATAAGGTTTGTATTGATAGAAATAAAAGATTGCTTCCGATATTAATCATGCAAAGCTGTAATATGAAATGCGCAAGGTATGAAAAGTAGTAGTAGTAATCACTGTTATTATAATAATGATGATTATTATACTCATTATCAATATCATTATCATAATCATCATCATTATTATCATCATTATTATCAATATATTTTTACTGTTATTGTTATTACTATCATCATTATAAGCATGATTATCATTATTATTATCATTGCTATTAGTAGTAATGATAGTGATACCTGTAAGAGTGATAAAGATAATAATGATGATGAAAATGATAATGATCAGTATCAGGATGATAGTGTTATTAATAATGATATTAAAAATGATAATGTTAATGATAAGGATGATGATCATAGTAAAAAAGAAAATAATCATCAGCAGCATAAAGATCACAGCAATGATTATGATAATGATAATGATGATAATAAAAATGATCATAATAATCATTATGATAATGATAATGACAATAATGATTATAATAATGATAATGATTATGAAAATAATAACGCTTGACTTGTATGAAAAGATTGATTATGCTTTATTGCTACTCACGTGGAAAACCATTATTTGAATTGGGATTCTTATATGAAAGAGAAATTCTGTTAAACGAAATCTGTTATTAATAATTTACATCACGTTGTCGACATCCATTTACGGTTTATTCATCTTTTTTTTTTATTATTATTCTTTTTCTTTTCTGTCCCTTTCTTAATTCTATATTCTATTTTGCATCATGTATCAATACCCATTTGCCTCATTTTAGGTTCTGCCAAGGAACTGCGTTTGAAAATTCATTATGATAAACACATCAGTATCTATACATGGTAGAAACGATATTACACACACACACACACACACACACACACACACACACACATATATGTGTTTGTGTGTGTGTGTATGTGTGTGTGTGTGTGTGTGTATGTATATATATATACATATATATATACAGACAGATAGATAGATAAATAGGTAGATAGAATAGATAATTATATACGTATATACATCTGCTATAAGACACATCTTCCTATCAGCATCCAAGCTTTCTCTCACTGCAAAGCCACAAATAAAACTGCAGGACTGGCTGGGAACAAACGACTGCACAGGGAGAGCTGAGGGGAAGGGGTGAGCTCCCAACAGACCTCTGACAAAGGGAATATGCCAGAAACAGCAACAACAAAAGCATTACCATGAGGCAAGAACCACATCTAAATAACTCACGACGTTCACTCACCGTCGCCTCTCCCGAGAAAGATGGGAATCTAGGTCAACATCTCGGTTGGGTTTGTGCTGGACTGCGCTCCTGTCTACGAAGAAGATCAAAAGAGATGAGGGGAGGAGAGGAGGGCTTAGAAATGGCCCTATTTTAATCCTTTTGGTCGGGCTTTCTGATAAGTGATATCTGCTAAAACACACACACCACACGCAAACACACACACACACACACACGCAAGCACACGCACACGCACACGCAAGCACACGCACACACACACACACACACACACACACACATACACACACACAAACGCGCACATACACACCTAAGCGCAACGCGCGCGCGCAGAGACACACACACACACATATATTTGTGTATTATTGTTTTTGTTTTTTTACCCAACAAAGGCTAAACGGTAGCACATATCGACAGACAGCGTTTCCTTGAAATTCCGAGTAAAACTAGAACCCAAACAAAAAGCAATCTGAAGTTGGTGTGTCTGTCAAATAAGCGGTTAAATATCTTACTGTATGTTCGGTAAATGTAATAGACAATATCAGTGGGTGTTTAAGTGTTAATTCCACTACAATTGCTTTGTGATATATTTATCACACAAAGAACACCTTTATATACAGTATTTGCAATCTAGCTATTTCTAATCGTAAAAAAAAAAAAAAAAAAAAAAAAATACTCTTCATAGAAACTTTGCAAGAGAAAGCATTGATGGCTTTTGTTGCCTAACATAAAAGAGGGAGCAACATCTTTGACTTTGCATAACAAGCACAGATAAGTCAAACAGTGGCATTGTTAACCCGTGCAATCGAATTGCTGAATGAGAACCAGGTAAACAAAGTTCCTTCCTTTCATCTAAGGCTGTTGAGAAAGATTGCCTTTTCTTTCTTCTTTGAGTCATTGGACTTTTGTGATTTTTTGAAGAAGATTGGATTTGCCTCTGACTCTTTTTTTCTTAACTCTTTCTTTCCCTATCTTTCTATCTGCATTATTGTGTTTCTTTCTCTCTTTTATTCTCTCTCTCTTTCTCATTTTCTTTCTCTCTCTCTCATTCTATATCTCTCTCTCATTCTCTCTCTCTCTCTCTAATTCTCCCCCTCTCTCTCTTATTCTCTCTCTCTCTCTCTCTCTCTCTCTCTCTCTCTCTCTCTCTCTCTCTCTCTCTCTCTCTCTCTCTCTCTCTCTCTCTCCTTCCCCCCCCCCTCTCTCTCTCTCTCTGAGGTGTGTTACAAATAGGTTTTCAGCAAAAATCGGATAACTTGATCGTTCTAGAGATGACGGCGCCAAGAGAAATGGTAATAGCTACTGCGGTTGCGGGAGGCGTATTGGATGTGTTGGCTTGGCGGGGTCTTGCTGGGGTGAGGTCCTCTGTGTTGAAGAGGCTGCCCGCCGCTAGTAGTGAGTGCGAGTAGGCCGAGCGCGAGGGAGAGGTAAGGTAGTTCATATAATTATACCCCTGACATCGCACAGTCTGGACTAACAATAGGTTTCTGGATCGCTTTCCTTCCTCGTAATGGATCATGACCACGTGGTGCCACATGGTCTCTAGTCATGTCTTACGGATCGCCATGTGCTTCTAGGACATCTCTAACACAGACACTCTCTCTCTTTCTCTCTTCTCTCTCTCTCTCTCCCACAAACAGTACTCATACTCTCTCCTCTCCTCTTTCTGTATGTGTGTACCCAGGCGTATATTTTTTTATGCTGCTATTTTTCGTTCCGTTTATTCCCTTTTGTCTTTTTTGTTGTTTCCCTTTCCTTTGAGGTTAGGTGTTGGGCAACAGCTGGCTTTGCGTCCGTTCCGTGTTTGTTCTTGTCGCACGTGTGTTTTTTGTGTATTCTTTTCAACTATCAGATTCACCTTCCCCTCTTTTTTTCATTTTTTAAAATTCTTATCTTCTACCGAGTGCGCTCTTGTGCTTGTATTTCTATTCGCCGCCTCCCTCCCCCCCTACCTTCGATTCCCACATCCTTCCCTCCTTTTGGTGGGAAATGTAGGATAACTGCTTCTTTTCGCTTGCCTTTCCCATTTTCCCCATCCTCTCCCTCCCTCCCTCCCCTCCTTCCCCTGTGCCCTTTCCTTTGGACCTCCTTATACTGTTAGTTTGTTTTTGTCCTTAAAGAATTCTTTGATCCCCCCCCCCTTCCCGCTCTCTTTGCCTTTCGAGACAAGGAGCTTGAAGAATCTTGAGATCTGGTTCTGATTCCCTTTGTAGAGCGAAGGGAATAGCTTCTCTTTGTTTTTTATTTGTTGTAATATGGCACAGTATTTTACGTCTATTAATTTTGATTGTTCTGTATATAATCAGTCTATCTAAAAAATAATCTCTTTTTATCTTTCATTCAAGAATACGATGCTGTGTACAGAGAAGTTTCCCCACAATTTTACATCAATTGTGGGTATAATATATCTTATTATATATATATATATATATATATATATATATATATATATATGATATATACATAATATATACTATATATATTATATATATATATATATATATATATATATTTATATATATATGCATACACCCACCCACCCACCCTCACACAACACACACACACTACAACACACAACACAAACACACTACACACACACACACACGCACACACATATATATGATATATATATATAATATATATATATATATATATATAATATATTATATATATATATGTATATATAAATATATATATATATATATATATATATATATATATATATATATATAGGGAGAGAGAGAGAGAGAGAGAGAGACAGGGGGGGGGGGCGAGAGGGATAGAGAGCGAGAGAAAGTGAGAGACAGAAACGTAGTAAAATCCTATTTCTAAATTCTTACACGTAAATGATCTGAATTACCCCAACAAGTCCTTTGTATCTTTTCACTGAAGCTTGCGCTTTCAGAACGCAGGTCGTGAACCGCTGATTAAGCTTATTTGTCATTCTGTAATTCCATTTCCCTTTCCCTTTCCCTTTGGAAGTGAAATTATTAATACTCATGTACTTGATATGATAAACAAAACTGATTATGTAATGTGAGTAAAATATCAATGATGAGTTACATAACGTTAAGTATACACAACTGAACCTGTCCTGACATACGATTGTATAGTGCTGGCGTGTAGGGTACTATACTCTGTAAAGCGAATATAAAGGCGTCGAGTTTTATACCCGGCACTATCAATAAGATCAAGAGAGAAATTAGTCTGTCAGTTCCGTGTAAACGGTCGCTATATTTCCCAGCACGGTTTAAAGAACAAAATTATCTATCAGTTTCGGTATGCTGAGTCAGGACAAAAATGTGACGACACGAGAAATCGTACATTTATACGATGAGGTCTTTTACGGTCTTAATCGTGCGCTCTTGAGGCCTTATACATGTTAGCTAAGCAGGGAAACGCACCAATGACTAGACCATCATGAAAGTAAACAGTCAGAGACTTCTTAAAGATATCGACAGAAAAAAAAAAAATGTTCATGTGTCACGTAATCAAGGATAAGGAACAGATCTACAGATAGCAAAGACTTATAAAGAACGAAATAGGGTCAGACCGAAAACACTTTTCGCCGATAACATCATAGAAACAATGGGTCTCACTAGGGGTCAGATGATCAGAAAAAAAAAGAAAACTCAAGAAAGATTGGATGGAGAAGACCCATGAGGGAGTCTACGGGCGATATAACCCAGGGATCCATCCTGTTATTGGTGATCGCCTCGCCCACTCCCGCCCACCTGGCTTATAACCCTGTGTAACATGTAGAATACGTACAATATCACATACAATTACATTTGATATATGTAATCAGATTTACATATTCACAATACGCATCATTTTGAGATAATCTTAAATTTAAAATGAGCATTGTAATTGTATAATAGTGTTCTATTCAGTCATTCCTCGTGATTGAAATAGATATGTATGAGATTGAATAAATTGTTTAATTCTATTGAAGAATTGATTGAAACGCGCCAATGCAATCTCTTGTATTGTGCAGGTACTCGGTATCATGCATACCTCTCTCAACCACGATGAATGGTTGACGGAGCGCTAATGATATCGTAAACTTTATAAGATTCTTATACATTTAGAATTATCTTCAGGTGATGTGTATATTGAGAGAGAGAGAGAGAGAGAGAGAGAGAGAGAGAGAGAGAGAGAGAGAGAGATAGAGAGGAAAAGAAAGAGAGATAGAGAAAGAGAGAAAGAAAGAAAGATAGATAGATAGATAGATAGAGATAGAGAGAGAGAGAAAGAAAGAGACTGCACTGCAAGTAGTCGTCGGTGGTCAGTCGTCCCAGAAGTGGAGTGGAGGCATCAGTATCACAAAGATCCATGCTTGGCCGATCCTCTGGAATATTTACATCGATAATTTGCTCACGAAACATCCTAAAATCCCAGCGTATTCTGACGATTGCATTGTCTCCATCACATATAAACGTGAGACTCATGACGTCGTTGCAATAGATGTGGATGCAAAGTTGCATGAAGTCCAAGGATGAGGATCACACTGGCAAATAAATTTTGATGATACAAGAACCAAGCACTAATTATATCCCGTTCTTCAGCTGCGTCAGACGTCATTAGGGGCATAATTTCAATGAATGATATTGCCCATCCATTAGAGAATTTCATTTCATGTTTTGGTGTGGACATAAACAATAGTCTAAGATTCAATAGGCATATCAGCTGGGTCTGCAGAACAGCTTCTCTGAAAATGACAGCCCTCCAACGCATATTACACCTGTTGGATCTTCAGGGAATTCTTCTTACAATGTACAATTTCTAGATCAATCCACCCTCTGTCTCCCAGCATTCGTCCGAGAGTGAAGTACGAAAATGGTACATTCTAGTCGGCTGCTGCTAGAGGAGACCGACTGTGGAACTTAGGACGTCATTTGTAGAAAAAATCCATAAACGTGTTGAAAGTTTGGCTGATGAGAGCATTAGTTTCTATAGGCACTGATTGGCTGATGAATGCTCACTGGTAAGCTTAAGGCGAATTATGGGACAAAAAACTGGCTAAAAATAATTTCACACATCACGCTCTCAAAATAACAGCAGAAAATCCACATGCTCGTGTAATGCATTACCATGGAGGCCTCGTCTAGAGACATGGGGATGATAGCTTAACATTTAATAGTCATGTTTCACATTGATGTTTCCTACATCTATTGAAAAAAATAATAATAAATAAAAAAAAGTATTTCACAATATACTGTATTTAAGTGCGGTTTTTCTTAAAAATTGTAAATTAATCTTTAAAAAAGTTATGATCAAGAAAAAAAACAAACTCTTCTTTACCCTCCCTTTCCTTCTCTTCCAAATTTCTTCCTCTTGCACTTTCTCTATCTGAACACGCCTAATTATATTTCTACATCTCTTTCTCTCTCTACAATTCTCTTTATCTAGACATCTCTCATTCTACTTCTTTATCTCTCTGTGTATCTCTACATATCCCTTTGTCTCTATAATTCGTAAATGCATCTCTACATGTTCATTGTATCTCACATTTCTTTGAGTCTACAAATTCCACTTTATTTGTATCTCTGCATCGTCCTCTGTGCATTTGCAACTCTCTTTATCTCTTCAAACTGTATTGTATCTCTGTATCTTTACATTTCCCATTGTACCATTGCATCTCCCTGTATCTATTACTTAATTGTATATTTGCATCTTTCATTGTGGATTTTCGTAATTTTCTGTGAGTTTCTTATTGTGTTTCTGCACCTTTACATCTGGCACTGTGCCCATGTATCTCTGCAGCATCATTACTTGTTCCATGATAACTCTATGTCTTCCATTGTACCCCCAGCATTTTTCTGTCTCATTACCTCTATCATGATATCTCTGTATCCCGTTATGTAATCTCTCTCTCTCTCTCTCTCTCTCTCTCTCTCTCTCTCTCTCTCTCTCTCTCTCTC
>NW_028234440.1:12774346-12779346 GCF_977035675.1 Penaeus japonicus
TCCTCGCTTCCTCATTCTTCTGATCCCCTTTCGTCTGAAAAAGAAAGAAAGAAAGAAAAAAAAAACTTGGGCTTCTCTCTTCGCTTCTTTCTCACTTTTACTTGTATCTTCCTTCCCTCTTCCTCTTTTATTGCGCTTTCCCCTTGGCTTCCTCTCACCGGGTTTTCTTTCCTCTCCATCTTTCAGAGTCTTTCCCCTTCTCTCCCCCTTTTTTTCTTATGCCTAAAGCCGATACCCTGTCAAATCTTTTGGACAGATCTTCATCGGCACATTTTGGAATTGCTCTTAGAAACAGTTCTTAGAAATGTTCTAGCCTCCTCTTCACTCCTGCTCTTCTATGTTGTATATAGTTTTCACGTTTTATTTTTTCATGTTCTTTTTTTTTTTGTACTATTTCTTCTCCTTCTTCTTCTTCTTTTTTTTTCTTCTCTTCCGGGTCTTCCTCCTACTTCTTCTTTTTGTCGTTAATTTTTTACGTTCTTCTTTTTTGTCTTTCTTTTTCTCCTTCTTCGTCTTCATTTCCATTTTCTTGTTCTTGTTGTTGATCTTCTTCTTGTTCTTTTTCGTGTACGTCTTGTTCTTGTTCTTCTTCTTTATTCTTCTTCTTCCACTTCTTAAAGATTTAAAAACTAATGGTACTTATAGTGATGACAATGGTTATTGCAATGGTGATGGTGATGGTACTGATAATGATTACGAAAGCTACGTATATGAATGTTATTGTAATACTAATACTATCACTAATATAAATACTAATACTGATACTGATACTAAGACATGGATTCCGATGATGATGATGTCATAACAAGGAGGGTGATAATAATGACGATGATGATAGTAATGATACTAAAAATAATAATAATGGTGATGATAATAAGATAAATAATCATATAATAATAGTGGTAATAATTATGATGATAACAATAACGATGATAATGATGATGATAATGATAGTAACAATGATAATGATAATAACAATAATAATAACAGTAATGCTAATGATGATTATGGCAATGATGCCAATAATTATAATGAGGATAATCATGAAAATAACCATAAAAAAGATATTGATAATAATGAAAATGATGATAGTGACAATAACAATGAAGATGATGAAAGTGGTGATAATTATGACAATAATAACAATGATGATATTGATAACGAACAAATAATAAAAAACAATAAGAATAATAGTATTAATAATATGAAAGATGATGGTCATCATCATCATCAATATCATTATTGTTGTTATTGTTATCATTATTACCATATTCAACACAATCAAAATCATAATCAATAATCATCATAATGAAATGAAAATGTAACAGATAAAGAAGATAATACATTGATAAAGATAACAGGAATAATGAAACAATGCAATATTAACGACAATAGCCATGATAATCATGTTTGTTGTTATTGTCATCATTAGCATCAACATTATCATCATCATCATCCTCTTCATTACTATAATTATCATCACCACTGTCATTGATAATAATAATAATAATGATAAAATCAGTAATAATAATAAGGATGATAACGATGATGATATGAACGATGAAAAAGATAATATTAATGATAATGAGAATAATAGCAATAATATCAATGATAATAAGAAATAATAATGATAACAACAATCATTGGTATTAACAGTGAAATTAATGATGATAATAATAAAAATGAAAATACCAACAATGATAATACTAATAATAATGAAAATGATAATGATGATGATAATAATAAGGATAATAATGATAATGATAATACTAATTGTAGTAGTAATAATAATGATAATGATAATGATAATAATGATAATGATAATAATAATAATAATAATGATAATAATAATAATAATGATAATGATAATGATAATAATGATAATAATGATAACAATAATAATTATAAAATTATGATGCTAAGGAAATACGAATAAGAATAAGGAAATAAAGGATACTAATGGTGATTCTGATAATGACAATAATGACACCAACAGTACTCATGATAAGGATAATAACATCAGCAACAGCGAAGACTAGAACAATTCTGACAATCAGAATAATAACAACAACTATGACAATAAAAACAATGACACTTATAATGACAATAAATCTTGACAAGATCAATAATAATGACAGAACAGCGAATTGATTACAACAATAACGACGACAACGGATTCCCTAAGTTTTATTTAAATTTTGTAAGTCATCGTCATCTTCACATCGACCAGTCTCCCCTCGTCATATCCCTCTTCTTTTCCACCTTCCCCTCGGTTTCTCTGGCTTCATCCTTCATCCTTCATGTGCTGGAGTTGCATGACAAGAGACTTCTATAAAAAGCTCGTGAAAAGAATCACGAATTCGTTGCACTATCAAGCCAAACTCTCATCAACACAAATCTGATTATAAGCCAAAAGTTCCGGTCGATGCATATGCCTCATGCACAGGCAAAAATAACACGTTTACAGACCGAGGCAAATTGTATTTACAAATGAATGGGGGACAGCGAATCAGTACTCATGTAAATGTTACTTCGCACTTCACTATAATCTAGTCTGAGTACCAGCAAAATGGGATTCAATTTATATGGAAATTACCAACAACAAAATAAAAGGCAGAGCAATGAATGCATTCACTGGGAGTGGGAGAGAATCCTAAATGGTTGATCATAGGTGTGTATTTTGGGTTACATTTTAAACATTCCTTCCATTCCATTTCCTCTTTCTTATATCTTTTGCTTTGGAAAAATAACTCGTGTTTTTTTTTTTATGTCATAGTTTTATCTCGTGGTTGAATGGATGAATGCCCTTATTTTCCACCTCGCTGTGACTCTATTGAAAGATCTTTAGGATTTCAGGGACTCGTTCAATATATACATTTTAGCATTGGATATGAATTGTTAATTTGCTTCCATGGGTGCATTGGGTGTAAATAAAAATGTTATGAAAATAGAAATTGTGCTTGCTTTGTGAATCGTGATAGACACAAGCGATGCTGTGGGACACGAGTGAGCTTCTTTGATCCCACGTGCAATAACGTTTTCAAACGCCCGCAATATTGTCTCTTTTTTTTTACACGTGTGCATATTCCACCGGAGTGGCACATATATTTACGCTTAAAATTATTAGTCATATTAAAACCTACATTCAGGTATGGAGAGTAAACATTGTTGAGAGGTATTTATTTGTTATCAACATTTTGCTTAACATTGGTGTTACTTTTACCATCATTATTCATAATTTTACATTCAGTATCACTTTACCATTGTCATTATGATAATGATTTATCTTATTTATATCATTAGCATTACCATTCTTATTTGATTATCTTATCATTATTATTATTACCGTCATTATTGTTATCATCTTTATTAACATTATCCTCATCATCATTTTATAATCATTCTTTTCATCATCAGTATTATTCTTTTCATCATCAACATCATTATTCTTATCATAATTGTTGCTGCAATCATTAGAATTAGCACCATTATTGTTAACCGTATCATTATTACTATCATTATTATTATAATTGCCTTTAGCATCACTGTCCTTATTTTTTTATGATCATTATTACTGTTATCATCATTCATTACCACATTATTATTTCTATCACTACCATTGCTATTTCTGTCGGCACTGTTAGTGTTGCTATTGTTACACTTGTCACCACAATAATGATAATCATTATCATCATGTTTATCGCCTAACAGATACTACAGGTGCGATTATCATTATTGTCTTCTTACGACTATCATTGTTGCTGTTATCTTTATTTACATATTCATTGTTATTGTCTTTATTCTCATCATCATTATCGTTTTTGTTATTGCTGTTGCCCTAACCATCACCATTACAATAATTTACATCAGTATCAATTTTACTATAAGCATAGCATATATTACCATTTCTATCATTATTAAAGAGTTTTTTTCTTACGCGCCTAATGCGTTATATAATCGATATGAATATCGGTTCGAATTTGAAACTATTTCGAGTAATGTTAAGATCACTGTTCATCATCCTTATGATCAACAGAAATCTTTAGCAGACCTAGATAAAGTACAAGCAAAACTATTTATGCACACACACACACAAACGAACACACTACACAAACACAAACACACACACACACACACACACACACACACACACACACACACACACACACACATATATATATATATATATATATATATATATATATATATATATATATATGTATATATATATACATATATGCGTATGTATATGTATATATATGTGATATATATGTATATATATTTATATAATATATATACATATATATAAAGATATGTATGTTTACATGTATATATACATTTTCTATAATTATAGATATAGATATATATATACATCACACACACACATATATATGTATATATATGTGTGTGTGTGTGTGTGTGTTTGTATGTGTGTGTGTGCGTATGTACACACACACACACATATATATATATATATATGTATATATATATATATATATATATGTATATATATATACATATATACATGTATATACATATGCATATTGATATATAAATATATATATGTGTGTATGTGTTTTTATGTACCAAACTAAAGATTATTCATAAAGCTTTTCTAGGCATTTATCTTAATCATAAAATAGATAATCATCAAGCCAAAACACGTAAAGCTAAAAGAATAACACTTGGCAATCTTAAAGGCAAATCAACTAAACAATTGTACAACTGCATTTTGCCACTGAAAGGCTAAATGACACGTGAGAAAACTGACATTCTCTTATCGTTGTAATTAGCACTTAACGGGATACTGATAGGCTGTCCCCGTTACTACTGAAGTGGGAACTAGTAAGAGCAACCGGGTTATGATTAGCAACTCGGCGTTAAATTTACTTCATGATCTTTTGTGGTGATAACAGTGCTATCACAACTATTACATAGTGAAATGTCTTGTATGTACAGGCGTAGATTTTCATTAAGCTTATCATTACTAATTGAAAATA
>NW_028234440.1:12786846-12794346 GCF_977035675.1 Penaeus japonicus
ATAGGTACACATAGACTCATCAGATATCATCCTTATGGAAATCAGTAAATTTATTTCTTATATTCTGAATCATTTTCTTTATATCATCAAAAACAAACTGAAGCCAAGCATACACGTACATATGTCCTGACTTGCAAACATACATTCTTATTTACATGGACCTTTAAATACTATATGTAGTAATTGTGGTGATATATTTATTCATTATTCATAGTGTCGCGGGGTATAAGGCTCCGTAGCCACAGTATACTATAATCAGTGGGTTCCTGTCGAATTAATTTCTATGGATTGGTAGCGTGTAGAAATTAAATGACACCCCTGGATAGGTTCTTCGTCTTATCTCACCAAAATTAAGTTGCCATATGAAAAATATAAAACCGTGAAAAAAGAAACCTTAATGAATATTCTTCAGTAATGTATAAAGTATAATATATGAAGACTGGTTCATATTTATAATTAAAAATAAAGAATTATGTCCAGCTCCTATGAAAAATAAATACCGTCAGGAAACAGAACTTAACTTATATTATTATGGTGATGTGACGCTTCGATGGGCTGAGTCTGCCATCGGCCGGCTAATTTTAAAAAATCACACAGGAGGATAGCGAAACACCGTTGTCTGGCTCAGAATGGATCTATTTCCCGCTCAACGCGGCTTATATTTATAACTTTCGTGACGTCATAAGCCACGTCGAACATCGATTAATAAAGATAAAATATATACATAAATGCAAAAGAAAAGCCACAAAATTCATACAAAATCATCATCAGGAGACAGTAAAACTGAGAAAATTATTCATTCACACTGTAATAAACTGAGAGAAATTAAAACAGTAAAATAATGCGTAAAATTGATATTTCTTAAAACAAAAACAAAGCCACTGTAGGTGTGGAAAAATAACTACAAATTAAGGTAAAAATTAATGACAATAAAAAATGGCATAACAGGTTAAAGAACTCAAAGATGAAGCGTGAACAAATATACTTGTAAATGAATCGCAGACGAAAGTATGGAGTGAAAGGGTAAACTCAAACAAATGCGAATAAAACAAACGAAGCATAAAACAAATAAAAGGCAGACAAATAGAAGATAAGGTAGCAGCCGAAGATCGTACAGCAAGGCGAAACGCGCGAGACGACGGGAGATGACCGGGAGATGACTGGGAGATGTGAGGCTGCGGGATGCCACCTTACAGTTTCCTCCCCCGCTCTGGGTCGAAACGCAGTGGAGACCTGAAAAATACAAGCAGTCTGAGTCCTGACAGTACACGAAGAGTGGACATGGTATAAAAGTGTGTTCTTTAAAAGTAAGTATAAATATCAAACCAGAAACTTTGGATACGTATAATAGATGAAAATTATAATATTGCCCTGTAGCCAGAAGTTCCATCATCCATAATGTGAACCTCTTTAAAGTACTAGTAGTGAAATTAGCATCCTTCCCTGCAAAAATTGCATTCTGCAATCCTTTAACAAACCACAGCTAACAGCCATCCTCGAGCCAGAGTGGCACTAGGCCGAATCACACTGGCACAGAGGTCCCTAATGTCTGATAACAGCATCCCTTATTCCTGTGTGGCACTAAGCCAAGAGCTCACAGAAACAAGGTCCCTACACGAGTGCAGCTAACAGCATACCCCATCTCAGTGTGGCATTAAGCCGAGATCGCACTGAAAAATGGGGGTCCCTAAGAACATGGTGTGTCGCAAGTTGGCTGACTGGAATCAGAGAGGGCAGGATCTTGCACACATGACGTCAGGACTGCCACCCATGGATCATCATTTACCGGCTCATCCTCGTCTTCTGGAACAGCATCATCATCTGCATAAGACAGTTCTTCTGGTGGAATGTATGGTCGGAGGTGGTTAAGGTGAGCCCTTAGAACCCTGCTGGAGTCAAGATCCTGGATTTCAAGGGAAACTGGCCCTAACCGCTTGGTAACACGAGCAGGACCCTGCCATTTTGGTCCTAGTGGGCGCGGCACCATCTCCTTGTACCATACCAGTTGCCCTATGTCAGGAGTAAAGGTTCCCCTTGCACGTCTGTTATAGTACCTCCCATAGACACCTCTTGCATCTCTTGAAGCATTGACGGCTGCACGACGGGCAGTCCTTAGCCTTTCTTGAAAACCTTCATTTTCAGAAAATAATGCTTCATTCGTCAATCCTACTGGAAAATATGAATGTCTCCCTGTGAGCAGATACAATGGCTGTTCTCCGGTTGATCGGTGTATAGCCGAATTGAGTGCTAGACGAAGTTCTGGTACAAACTTTTGCCAGGTTCCTGGTCTATCTCCAACAACTGACCTGAGAGCTGCTTTTACAACACGGTTGGTACGCTCCACAAGGCCATTTGCCTGAGGGTGGTACCTGATGGTGAAATGGTGTGTGGACTGAAGCAACTCAACAAGTTCGCTAAATATCTGTGCAATAAATTGTCTCCCATTGTCAGTTTGGATGACACGAGGTGGACCAAAGTACGTCACCCAGTGGTCCAAGAAAGCTTGGTGTACTCTGGAGGCAGTGATGTCCTTCATTGGAACAATCTGAATGAAGCGTGTATGTTGGTCGACGATGGTTAAGGCCCATTTCATTGGTGCTTGACCTACATCTAGGATATCCATCGAGATTCTCTCTAAGGGGTAAAGAGCAAGAGGTGCTTCTGCCATAGAAACACGCTGAGCAACTCCACGGGATTGTTGGCATGTAAAACATCTTTCCACGTAATTCCTGACATCCTGTAGCATATTAGGCCAGTAGAACATACCACGGAGGTTCTCATAAGTCCTGTGTATCCCTGGATGCATAGCTAGTGGTGGTGTATGTGCTACTTTCAGTGCTGAATTACGTAACTTCTGAGGAACACAGAGCTGGTAGATTATCTTAACAGGCAAGTGCCTCAAACGGTATAAAACTCCATCCTTTAGTTCGAATTCAGACAGGGGTATTGGCAGCTTCCGTCTAGGCACTGTTCCTTCTTGTAGGTAAGACAGGATATCCTTAAACTTGGGATCCTGGCGCTGTTCCTGAGCTAGATTCTCTGCAGATAGGTCATTAACATCTACAGGAGCAATCTGACGTGACAATAGGTCAGGTACATAATTAGTGGGACCTTCCTTATACTTGATATCAAAGTCATAAAATGATAGGTCATGGGCGTATCGTGTCATTCGCGGTGATTTAGTGCGCTGCTTAAAAACATAAACTAGAGGTCGATGATCAGTGAAAACAACAAATTTACGTCCATACAAATAGGGATCAAATACTCGAACTCCTTCAACCACTGCCAGTGCTTCACAATCAATTGGTGGATATCGTGTCTCAGCATCCCTCAACTTTCTGCTGTAATATGCAATGGCATGAGGTACCTCTTGGTCATCTTTCTGGAGAAGGACAGCTCCAAGAGCAAGACTGCTAGCATCAGTATGGAGCTCAAAGGGTTTTGTAAAATCTGGTTGCTTCAGAATAGGTGCTGTCATAAGTTTCTCCTTCAGTGTTGCAAAAGCTTGCTGCTGCTGCTCTTCCCATTTCCATTGATGTCCCTTTTTCAACAGCAGGTGAAGTGGGGCGGCAATGTTGGCATAACCTTCAATGTGCTTCCGGAAGAAACCAGTTGCACCCAGAAAACGGCGCACTTCTTTAACAGTTCGTGGGGGTGGCGTCTCCAAGATGGCAGCTACTTTGTTATGATCTGGTGCCACGCCTTCGGGAGAGATGGTAAAACCCAGAAAGTTGATGTTTGTGGAGGCAAAAGTACACTTCTCGGCATTCAATTTCAGGCCGGCCACCATCAGCAACTTTAAAGTCTCTTCCAAGTCCTGAAGATGCTGCTTGAAACCCCGGGAATAGATAACAATATCGTCAAGATAAGCTAGAGTGTGGTGCCCGAGCACTGGAGATAACACAAAGTTCATTGTGCGCTGGAAAGTAGTTGGGGCAGTGCTGAGACCAAATGGTAGACGGCGGAACTGGAACAAACGGTAGCCGTCGCTAAAGGCCGTCTTGGGTCGGTCATCAGGGTGAACTTCTACACTCCAATAGGCTGCTCTAGCATCCAGTGTTGTGAAAGTATCAGTGGGGCCCAGCTCATCCAGCAACTCATCGATACGAGGCAAAGGGTAGGTGTCTGATGTAGTTACTTGATTAAGCTTGCGGTAGTCCACACAAAATCTCAGTGCGCCCCCCTTTTTCTTCACTAAGACTACAGGACTGAGCCAGGGTGAAGTTGATGGCTCGATTACACCAGCCCTGAGCATGGAGTTGCACTGTTCTCTGATTACGTTTCTTGTTGTCTGCGGAAGACGCCACTGGCGTGTGGACACTGGTGCTGCATCTCCTGTCTCAATTCGGTGTTGTATATCTGGAATGTGGCCCACTGTCTCTTCACCTCCATTAAAGAGAACCTGGTAACCTTTAAGAAGTGACTGTATCTCCATCTTTTGGGAATCATCCAAGTGATCAAAGTCAAAAGCTGGACTACCATCTGGAGTTGTATTCTTATCCAATAGGCCAGCTGCCTCGACAGCTGCAAGGGCATGTGATGGTGGCAACTCTCCTGTGAACAAGTCATAGTTGTCGAACCCAAAGTCTTCCAAACCGTAGGTGCGATCGAATTGGTCTTCCTCCCAATTAAACTCCTCGTCCTGTGTATCATCACAATCTGCAGAATCAGTGGCACCTGATGGACCCTCATCTTGATCAGAATCATCGCCTGGAGAGTATACTCTTTCAATCTCAGCTACCATCCCCAAACGTGTCCCTTGGGTTAGCCGTATTGTCTTTGCCGTGTCATTCAGTGCCCACACAGGACAATGGCGTCCTGAGACAGTTGTGAGTAGATAGGGCGACACACAAGCAACTGATGCTTGGGGCATGAAAATAACATCTCTCTCACTGGGACCAGACTTAGCAACCACGCCCTCCATGAAGCGCCCAGTGTGTGGTGGGAGCTCTGTCGTCCGTAGGAGGTGGACAGCGGCTGATAATGTCTTAGGTTGAGGCATTGTCAATCTTGGTTCCCTTGAGTCTACATCAACAATACCAATATGCAGAGAGTGCATATCTGTGTAGGTGACAGGGAATGTACGACCTTCAATGGTAAGACGAGCTGAATCATTCTTGGCTTCTGAAGACAAGCTGTACGAAGTTCTCCTGAAAAAGTCCATACCTAGGAGGACATCTCCTGGGAAGCTAATGTTGCACATAGCAACGCGGTGTCGGAGTTCTAACTCTGAATCAAGGCAGAAAGGAAGAGTAACCTCACACAGGGTATCTAATGCCTTATTGGACACTCCTCTCAGCACGTGAGTAGGATCTTTGCGGCACAAGTTTCCATGGGGGTCTATAAACTGGAGAGTCCTGGGCTTTAAGATAGTCACTTCAGATCCAGTATCGATGAAGCAGAGGACCGTACTGCCATTAACAATCATTGGCACGAGTGGCCGCCCCGTGCGTCCTGGGGACCTCATGGATGCGACCTTGAGTGTGGGTATGGCTGGCTTGGTACGAGCTCCCTGGGTCATCTTGGCCAGGGGTTCTGGGAGCAGCATCTGCCTGGCACTGACGAAAGGGGCAATCTCTGACAAAATGGCCAGAGCTGCGGCACTCATAGCATCGACGGTTAAACTGTGGGGATGTGGTATCCCTCCTAACTTTTGCACGACATTCTGAGGTATCGTGTGTTGTTAGGCGATGATACTCGCACCATCTCTGGCCAGCAGGACTGGGATTTGGTTGGTTGGTTGCAACTGGCATTGCATACATGTCCCGAGCCCTTGCAGGACGGCTTGGACGTTGGGTCCAGTCTTCTGGTTGATGGACTGTGGAACAGTGTTGGATACCGTGCCGTGAGTTCCAGATTCGCTGAGCTGCTTCGGCAATCTGGGCTGGACTACCATCTTCTTTTATAGCCAAGAAATCACGGAGCCAGGCAGGAAGGCCACTCAAGAATACCCTCTTCACAAGCTGCGATGGGTCACCGATAGCTTCACGGTGATCTCGGTAGCCTTGATAAACGCTGCCTTCAAGTTGGAGGAAAAAGTCCATCGGGGCCTGTCCTGGGACCATCTGGATGTCGTAGAGTACCTTAAAAAAATCAGCAGAAGTATACGTCCCCCTAAACTTGCTTCTGAGTGCTGCTTTAAAAGTACTCCAGTCAGTAATGTTGTCGAACAACGGGGAGTTGATGATCAACTCGGCTGACCCACGACAGTTTGCCCTGGCTGCTTGAATATACGCCTCTGATGTTGTAGGCTTAATGATGTTTTCGATGGCCCGGATCCATCCTTCCACTTCCTGATTTTTCTTTAGGGGCCGAGAAGCTGACACATCTCCCTTAAAGTGTGGAACAGTCTCTTTTGTGAACACATAGTTCATAGTTGGTGTACTGGAAACCTGTGAGGGCTGACGCTCTGAGTTACCAACTTGACGTGGGGAGAAGCTACGCAGTGAAGGTACCGGAGCAGCATAATGTGGAAGGGATGACACCTGGTTCTGTTGATTTCCTATAGCATCTGCTTGGGAAACTGGTTCTGGAGTTAATGGACGGCTCCTGGGAAACGGCTGCAGTGGTTCACTGTTGATGGTTGTGGTGTGTGCCTGGGGAATAGAAACACCAGATCTCTGAGCCATTGGAGGTCTGGTAAGCCTGCGGGCTTCTTCCAGTTCAGAGTTGCGCTGCCGAAGCTGTTGTCGTAACTCCTGAATCTCACCATCTCTTGTACTGCCGTGTAGTGCCAGGGTAGGAAGTTCAGCGGCGGCCTGCTGGTAGATTTCTAACTGTCGCTGGGTGTCGGCTAACTGCTCGGACTTCTCTTCAAGCTGACGACGAAGCTGTTGCACCAATTCATCCCTCTCTGGCTGACGCTCGGTCTGGGAAGTGCTTGCCTCTGCAGGGCAAGGTTGCCATTCTGCACCATGTCGTTGAAGAGCTTCCTCGTGTTGCTGTAGTCGAAGGTCGCTTTGCTCCTTATACTCCCTAAATTCACCAACCAGAGCATTAATCTTCTCCATAATTTCCTCGAACATGCTGACTTCCGCTACCATAACTTCCACAGCTCGGCTAACGTCTGGATTCGAACCACTAGCACCAGCAACAACACGATCTGACCGGGCTGGAGAAGTCACACGAGACGCAGGCTGACTAATAGAGCGGGCGTCGCGGCGTTCTAGAAGCTGCTCGTATCTCTCCTGCCTAGTTGTTCCCTTTGGCATACTCGTAAGATACGGCAAAAGAGACGACGAAAACACTGCACAAAGTCAAATGAAAATCCGCTTGACAGCTATGAAACCATGTAGCACATTACAAAGTCAACAGAGCACATCACTAAGATACACGGGAGCACTGCGATTCACATAAGAACGAACATCAGCAAAAGAGACAGCAAAAAAAAAGGGAAAAAGAAATCGGTGCTGATAAAAATAAATGCGTTAATGTCTTAAACTATATGAGCCACTAAAATCTAGCTAGGCAAGTTGATGGTAAATACGGTAAAAGTCAATA
>NW_028234440.1:12811846-12814346 GCF_977035675.1 Penaeus japonicus
TCGTCTTCAAATGGCTTTGCTCATTTTCCGAAAGAAGGATATTAAATTTTTTTTTTCCTGATAAAACATTATGACGAAATCGATGACATATAAACTGTGACAAATACACAATGATATAATGAACTATTTGGCGAGAGAATAAAATGTGAAATAAAGAACATATACCAAATAAATGTACGAATAATATGTAAATGAACTAGGAAATGTTTCAATCGAAAGTGCTTATTCAACGAAAGCATTATTCAGTAATATATTATCAAATGTCAAGTATTTTCTGCAATAGCTCCATTGTATTTATGTCTTCCATTCTGGACGCAATCAATATATATGCAAGAGTGCAGGCACATTACGATGAAATAACACTTAATACATTAGGTAACATCTCGGTACGTGCAGAGCAGATAAGTATGCAGAGACTAGAATTTCTTGTTGTTAGTATAAATTTTTCATTTTTATGAATGTGATTGGGAAACAAAAAACAGTGTTTATAAATCGAAAATCGAAATGTTTGTTAGTATGTTTATTAGCTTATTAGCAATAAATGTAGCTGTTTTTTTTTTTTTTTTTTTTTTTTGTATTAGTAAACTATCTGTTGGTCAGCTTAATCGTAGTCGTCATATCTTAACATTCTATTTGGGATGTTTAATCAATAATGTACATTGGAAAAGAAGTGCATTACTAGTCACGTATTCCAATCATTAATATTCAATTAACTGAAACTAAAGACTTAGCAATGGAAATGTCTGACAGACCTTGTAAAATTAATAATCATTACATAAGTATCGAATAAACAGTCGTTGATTCTGCCAATGCAAATCATTGATATGATCGTGACATATGATTATTATTCGTTTTAATTAAATGCATTTGATTGTCAGGATCGTAAAACTTTTATTGGCATAACGAAATAAAAGGTTTATGTTCACCATAATGCTTCAACTAATCACTTTTTTATCAATCCATTCATTCATGTATATATCTATTTTTGTTGGGGTGTATTTGTTTACCCAAATATCTACTCATTAATTAACTCGCTCTAATTCACTCATCTCTATAGGGAAGGAATTTACTATGCATGTAAATACACAGACAAATGAAATAATGTGCAGTCCTTAACTGTATGCATCAATACACTTGTTAAATAAATTAAGTTACATTAGCATCCAAAATGACATAATGTTCATGTTTATAATGATAAAAGCAATAGCAATATTCATATACGCTGATAACTGTTACCAAGTGATAGTAATATTGGTGTGTCTGTTTGTATATATATATTTACATATACATACATACATATACATACATACATATACATACATACACATAAAATCATAATACATCTACAATGAATGATAACATATTACATATATATACATACATACATACATATACATACATACATATACATACATACATATACATACATACATATACATACATACATATACATACATACATATACATACATACATATACATACATACATATACATACATACATATACATACATACATATACATATACATACATATACATACATACATATACATACATACATATACATACATACATATACATACATACATATACATACATACATATACATACATACATATACATACATACATATACATACATACATATACATACATACATATACATACATACATATACATACATACATATACATACATACATATACATACATACATATACATACATACATATACATACATACATATACATACATACATATACATACATACATATACATACATACATACATATACATACATACATATATATATATATATATTTACATATACATACATATATATGTATATGTATATATATAGATAGATAGATAGATATACGTGTATGAGTGTTTTGAGCTTTTTACGTAAAATCGTAATCATCTTTCAATGAATGATAACATTATCCACAATTACTTTAAACTATATTAGATAAATAGGTTATAGGAAAAAGAATGTCAATAATGACAGAACCACAGTTCATGTAGTTGGTCAGAGTGAAATTTCTTTTAGACGAATATTCTTGATGCTCTTTTATTTCGTATTAAGATGCCATTTAATATATTTATCAAATTTACCATTTTCTACGTGTAAACTGCGTGGTTGTCAAGTAAAACAAAAAAGCTTTACACAGATTAAGATCTAAACATTTGAATTGATATCGATGCGATATCTAACATTCTGATTATGAAATAACGTTGTGGGGAGACTCGCGACAACTTTTCCCTGTCCCCTCGTTATGTGGGAATTGCGAAATCATGCACCTTCATAAGCTTGCGATAGCTGTTACAGATTGCATTGTTCTCGCGTCAGTATAAGGACGAGATAAAGTTAGAACAACTATGAAGCTAATATTTATATCATTGTTAATAGCGGCAGCTGTAAGGGTGGAAGGTCAGGCTCTGAACGTGGATTCGCAGATCGTTCTCCGGGAACTGGACTCTCCTCGCAAGGTGGAGTATTAC
>NW_028234440.1:12819346-12821846 GCF_977035675.1 Penaeus japonicus
AGTTTTCAAATTAACTGTTCCCTAAAAAAAAGAAAAAAAGAAAAATGAGAAAATAGATATATGTATACATACATAAATATATACATATATATAGATATATATGTATATACATACATATATGTATATATATGTATATATGTGTATATATATACATATATGTATATATATGTATATATGTGTATATATATACATATATGTATATATATACATATATGTATATATATGTATATGTGTATATATATACATATATATACATATATATGTATATATACATATATATATACATATATATGTATATATACATATATATATATATATATGTATATATATATGCTGTAATTTTATCACAGTTTTCGAATGCTAGTTATTTCATAGAGAAGTTCAATATTTTTACAGAAGCACTGTGTTAAAATCGGATAAGTTATATATAAATAATATTTCATCTTCGTCTGGACTGCAGATAGTTGTGAGCGATAGAATGGCGACAGCCTTTCCTCATCCCCGTACCATATGGGACTTGGGAAATCATGCAACTTGATAAGGTTTCGATCTCTGTTCCAGATCGCACTGCAATCCTGTCCGCACGAAGGCCTGATAAACCTAAAAAAAAAATAATAATAAAATGAAGCTCGCAGTCATTACTGTGGTGGTGCTAATGGCAGGAGCTGTAAGGGTGAGCGGCCAGGCTCTGAACGTGGATTCGCAAATCGTTCTCCGGGAACTGGACTCTCCTCGCAAGGTGGAGTATTACGTGTCGTGCGCGTCCGGCCAGGGAAGCTGCGATACAAGAGGCCTTCAGCTGCGCACATACATTCCCATTGTCGCAAGAGGCGAAAGCTGTTTCAGGTGTTCACCGCGAGAGAACAGGAACCTTCGCCTCATGGTGTCCACTATGCAACGTCGCTATCCTCGCTGTTGGCAGATCCTTGTGTTGGCGGCGCAGGATCTGCCCACTCCTTCGGCTCGCGGCTGTGCCAACTAAATGTATAAGGTTAATAAATGTGAATACGCCAACTCATATTTTCATTTCCGGTATACAGAGAATGTTAGAGCATATTCTGATTTTTTTTTTTTTTCATGAGGGCCTACAAATTACTCAGCTGCAATAAAATAGAGTGCATGTAGATTATATTGATAATGGTAGCACAGTGAATAATTATGCTATTGATAACAATATCATCATATTGGTGACAACTCTTCCACGTTAACATTAGTTATAAAAATGACATTTATAGTGAGAACAAATACATTCACACCGTAGGCACTAATTTCTTACGTTTGATTATGAGTGCCATTTCATTACATACTCACAATTTAGTAACTTAATCGCATTGTATTTCTGAAGCACTATCGACACTCGCCTTAATCATTTAAGTCTTTGAATAGTGTTTGCATAAGAAGATCCTGTCTAGTATTTCTGCTGGGCTCTGGCAGTGAGTGTGTATTTTGTTTTCAGTCATGGTTGAATAGATTTCGACTTATTTGGATTTATTTTTTTCTTAAGATACATTCACAATCAGATAATTGAAGGAGTTGTTAAGAATAAGAATAATGTTGGACTGATGATAAAGAATAAATAATAATGAAGACAATGTTAATGATTCCCCAACATAAATACATAGGATTGAATATATATGTTCTTGTTATTTAGAACACGTCGTCCATGTAAATTTGGACAGGCTCCCATCGACCCTGTTGGCAGCGCAGTATCTGCCCACTCCACCTCTCGGCTGTGTGACCTATTTTTATACATTTCACAACTAGGTCATGCAATAAATGTGATTATGTAAATCCGATGATTTTATTCAGGGTTTGCACATTTCGCGGTGTAAATGTGATTTTCGATTTGATTCCTCTTTGCAATAAAGAATAATCATGATGACAAGCATCACCATAATGCATTGGAATTATGAATGATGGTTGCAAATGTGCACACGCTGAATATCATTATTGAAATTCTAGATGTGATAATATTAACAATGGAGATGGCAAGGACAATGATAATACAACTTTAACAATAACAAAACAATATATAATGATGATAATGTCAGCAAGCACCAGCAGTATCCATACCGTTGACGCGTATTTCTTTGGCGGGAATACAAACTTTCATTTTATAATAAATTTAGATGTACCTTTTTCACATTATAATCTGACCTCAAGATAATCGCACGTCTCCCACTTTGTTTGAATTCTCAGCGTTGGTAGCTTGTCTCTAAAAGTTTGACTCTTCACATATAACTTGTATTTAATTTCGTGTTCATTTTTGTTTAGACATGTATACATCTGACTTTATCTATGGCACATTATATATATAGTAATAATGCTCCAAAAAAATTTTTATTAGTGAATTTCCTTACAGGCAATACTGGAATTCTTTTGTAGTAAAAAACAAAAAGAAATACCGACCGCAAATTATCTTGTTCCCATCCCTCAGTTGAAAGAGTGTCTACTGCACGCAATATGATATACACTTTATTTGTGTCCAATATATATGCAA
>NW_028234440.1:12831846-12834346 GCF_977035675.1 Penaeus japonicus
TATATATATATATATATATATATAAATGTGTGTGTGTGTGTGTGTGTGTGTGTGTGTGTGTGTGTGTGTGTGTATGTATGTGTATATATATATAATATATATATATATATATATATATATATATATATATATATATATATATATATATATATATATATATATTTATGTATGTATGTATGTATGTATGTATGTATGAATATGTATACGCATATATAAAGTCTGATAGCTAGATCCATTGTAAAAATGCATTTTGTATATACGAGAGCGAACAGATAAGGAAAAAAGTACAACAGTTAAAAGAAAGAAAATAAATAGAAAAATGAAATATTTTAGAACGAATAATTCTATGAAGGTATATGTATCATTCACTTCATCTGAAACAGTAAACATTGTGTCAAATGTAGAAAAAAATATATATAGATATGATTGAACAATTCCACAAGAGATGTAATATACGCGTTTCAGTTATGTCTTCATCAGAATTACATGTAGTTCATCAAAATTACATGTGATTCATTAGAATTACATGTACTTCTTCAGAATTACATGTAATCGAATTACATTTCTTGCGCAGTGGAGTTGTTATTTCATTATCACCGTATGAGACTAAAATAAATGAAGAAGGTAAAGCGTTTAAAAAGAAAAGGAAAAACCGACTACGGGTGAAAAGAGTTACAAAGGCCAAGAAAGTTATTCATTACAATGAATCATTCATGCTGCGAAGCTACTTGAATTATTCAGTTATTTCGTTTTACAAAATCTCCAGTAGGTTGCATTACTGTAATCGTAAGCGCTTCTTGGAATAATTCATTTCATTACAAAATCCTTTTACCATTATTCGTGTCTTACCCAAACGCAAAGATGAGAAAAAGGATAAATACGAACATAAATGGATGATAACGAGGAGGGGAAGAAATGCGAAGAAGAAAAAAAGGATTAGAAACTTGGTTCATGAGATAATTACATCGGTAAGTGAATAAATAACTGAATGACTAAGTCATCGACTTATGATTAAATGAGGGAATAATTGAATCGGTGAATGATCATATCGATTGACAGATAAAGAAATATATCAGAGAACAAACAGATACACAAAGAGAGGATGCAAGTGAAATATAAAAAGCATGATAGACTGATAAATGAAAACATAAAATACTGAGAACCTTGTCAATGCTAATAAAAAAAATTAAAAACATATTAGATTGCATCAAATCGAAACTAAAACACATGATAATGGCAATGAAAGTAGGTAAAAGTCCAAAGAATGGAAAAAAAACGGAACATCAGGAAAATTATTAGAAAAGAACACAACACAAGATCCATAAATGGCTTACTTAACGCGCCTAATATGCAGCAAATTAGTTCTTGACATTATTTTCCAGCTCTGCAGAAATGCCACTGAGACCCCGCGGGAGAAAACAGTTTTATTATGTTAATGAGGAGTAGGAAAGGAGGAGGAGGGGGAGGGGAGTGAAAAAGGGAGAGGGGAAAATGAAATAATAAGAGAGAGAGAGGGGTGGGGGGGGGGGGAAAAGAGTGAGAGAGAGAGAAAGGAGGGGATGAAAGAATGAGAGAGAGAGGGGTGAAAGAGGAAGAGAGAAAGATAGAGGGGGTGTTGAGAGAGTGATAAAGCGTTAGAGCTAGAGGAAGGTGAAAATAAGAGATAGAGGGAGAGTTGGAAGAGTGAAAAAATAGAGAGATAGAAAGAGGGGGGGGGGTGAGAGAGAGAAGGGGGGTTGAGAGAGGGGGGGGATTGAAAGAGGGAGAGAGGGGTGTTGAAAGAGTGAGAGAGAAAGAGAGAGAGGGGGTAAAAGGAGGGAAAGAGTGAGATATGAAAAGGAGAGACAAAGAGGGAGGAAGGGGAAATAGCAAGAGAAGTAGAGGATGGCAGATGAATAAGTGAGGAAATTAGGAGAGAGAGTTACAAATAGGTACTTAGGTGCCAACATATATACATGAGAGAGGGATATACAGACAGATACACAGACGGAAAGAAAACCAAAGAAGAAAATATATAAACAAAGAATGAAATTCCAAACATATTCAGCTACAAATCATTTTCAATTATATCATGATATACAAGACTGGTGTTTTTCGTTCTAAAAAGACGAATAGAAAATATCATGAATTTAAGTAAATGAAAGAAAGATACTCAGTTTATTTTTTTCGCGTTTTAATCCTTTTGCCACTTATCCCGTTTTTTTTTCTATTTTTTCCTCCTTTTATACATTAGTTGCTGTTTAATCTGTCATCTTTTTATTTTTCACATATGTCCGAATTGACTATTTTTCTTGTTCCTTTTAAACTATTTTTTTGCATTTGTTGTTTATATATATTTTAGATACACTTTTACTTAAGTCATTTTCTTTTCTTTTTTTCCAAATGGCGACGACTGACTAAACAAAAGACCAGGAGATTCTGGAAAGAGAAGCTGTGGAAGGCGAAGAGGGAAAGAAAAAGGGGAAAGAGGCGGAGTGAAGGGAAGGGCAAAAGAAAGCAG
>NW_028234440.1:12859346-12874346 GCF_977035675.1 Penaeus japonicus
TACTTTTGTAGGAAGATCTTTTTATGTCTCAAGATGTAGTACTTCTTTATTGGAGGTTGATGAGCACCTGTAATTAGCATTTTCATATTAGGGTTGTGAATTTTTGCTTTTAATAGTGCTTGAAGTAATTTGGTTCTGTAAGAGTGGAATCTTGGACATTTTAGTGTCAGGCGTTCAATTGTTTCTTAGTTATTGCACCATCTACACATTGGATCTGTTTCTGATTATAGTTTGTGTAGGTGTTGTCTCAATCATGTATGTTTTATGCTTATCCTTGTAAGACATACATCTATTTTTCTGCTTTTAAATCTTGACCATGGATGTGGTTGGTTATCCTTGATGTAGTATCCCTTTGTTTCTAGAACTGTTTTTAGATTTGTTTCCCAGTTTTCTTTATTTTTTAGTTTTATTTTTTTTATTTTGTTTTTTGAGTCTATGTTCATGGTTATTGGATTTTGTATTTCATGTGCTTTTTTGCTGCTTTGTCTGCTATTTCATTCCCCCTAATGTTTTTTATGTGAAGGAATCCACTGGATTATTATTGTTTGTTTGTTTGTTATCAGTATGTTAATTGATTTTTGGATCTCGTATGTTGTCTGTTTGTAGTTTTTTAGTCTGGGATTTCCTATAGTATATATGGCTGCCAGTGAGTTTGTTAAGATTACTGTTTTTTGTAGTTTGTTATTGTGTATATAACTTATTGCTTGTCTAATGGCATATAGTTCAGCCTCTATGCTTTGTGTAATTTCTGGTAATTTCCATGTTGTTATATTTTTTTTCTTGTATATATATTGCTGCTGAGACAGGGATTGGATTCTTTGTTTTTACCTATCTGTGTATATCTTTTGATATTCTTTGTATATTGTGTTTTCTATTAATGGAATTGTTTGATAATTTGTTCTGGAAAGTTTTTTTCCTATATTTTCTATAAAAGTTATATATCATGCCATGGTGGAATAGGAGTTATATTTGGTACTGTATGAATTTTCATATCTATATCTAATTGTCTGCATGTTTCAATTACCCTATGAATTAAAGTTTTCCTTTTCTTCATTTGGTTGTAGTTTCTTATATTGTCTTTGGTCAAGTCTTTTATTGGCATTCCACCCTGTCCTATTTCTTTTATTTTGTCTGTTAATGGTATTTGATTTATTATGGCCTGTGATGCTATTATAGGGGTTGATCTAAAGCATCCTGTTGCAATTCTCATTGCACTATTTTGTGTCATGTTTAACTTTTTTAGTTCAGATTGTTTTGCTGCCCCATATATGGAGATTCCATATTCTATTATTGGTCTTATATATATTTCATAGAATTTAAGTAACGTTTCTCTATTTGCTCCCCATGTTAAAGAGGATATATATGTTTGTTTTTCTTTTTCATAATATTTATTTTCTCAATTGATTTTGATTTCACAAAATCTATGTGTTTTTTTTTTTTCAAATTTAACTTTGGACTATCAAAAATTATCCCTAATATTTTGTGTTGCTTGGTAAATATTAGTTTTTCGTTTCTTATTTTTTATTTTTTGGGATTACTCTAATTTTCTTACTTGTAAAGAACATTAATTTACTTTCTGTCAAATTAATTTTCAGGTCCTATTTACTTGTCCATTCGTTTAAAGTTTTTAATTAATTGTCTAAGATATTTGATGCTTCAGTTAAATCTTTGTTAGTAGTTATTAAAGTTATATCACCTGCATATATAATTTTGTTTACTGTGTTTGGTAGTTTTATATCGGATATTAGTATACTGAATAATGTTGGACTTAGTGGTGAACCTTGTGGGACTCCTGTTGTTATTTTACCCATTTCTGTTATTTTCCCTTCTATTTTTATATGAAAGCTTCTTTCTTTTAAAAAATCTTCTATCCACCGTAATATTTTTCCTTTAATACCTATTTTTTATTAACAAAGCTTCATGATTTACAGAGTCAAAGGCTTTCTCTAAGTTCGAACAAGCTACAAGCCATATCTTTTTTGTTCTATTGCTTGATCGATCTTCAACTCTATAATCTGGATGGCATCCATAGCTGTTCTGTTAGGCCTAAAACCAACTAAATCTTCGTCTAATTTTTTATTTGTTTTTAACCACCGATTTAGTCTATATTTTCAAATATCTTTCCAATGCAAGAAGTTCTACTAATGTGTCTATAATTTATATTTCTTGAATCTTTCCTGGTTTATTCATTGGGTTTATTATTGCATTCTTAAACATTTTTGGATATTCCCCTTTTGACCAGTAACTATTGAATATTCTTAATATTGTTTTTAAGATATTATCTGGGACATTTTTATAAAATTCATAATTTATTTCGTCTGGCCTATATGCTTTTCCATTTTTTGTGTTCATTATTGTTGTTTTTAATTCATTATTTGTTATTTCTTTGCATAAATCATCATCTTGAGTGTTTAGTTGTTCTTTTTCTAATTCTGTTAACGTTTTCTTTTTCTGTTTGTTTGTTACTTCTACGTGTCCTATAAATTTCCTATCGGTATCTGTGATTGGAAGATTGTTGTCAATTATGGGGTAACAATTTGATGATGTTTTACCTATCTGCTTTTTAATAAAGTTCCAAATTCTTTTTGTTGGTGTATTAAAACTTATTTGCTCACAAAAGATGGTGGGAAGGGCTGCGTCAAATGTCGAAAGAGTGGGCGGATGTGATAAGGCTAGTCTGACTGTTTCAAACACTTTGGTATGATCAGCTGACTAGACAAAAGTTCTTCTTGGGCTCATCAACGGACGAAGGGGCGCTGCCGTGGCAGAGATGTCTGGTGTAAACTCGGTCAACTGGTTAACCAGACCCATAAATGCACGAAGATCTGTGAGGTTGGCAGGCGTAGGGAACTCTGCAATAGCACGGACTTTCTCAAGGTCGGCTGCAATGCCATCCTTGGAGAGCCTGTAACCACAATGTTATTTCTGGTGTGGCCAATACGAACTTGTCAGCATTCAAGGTGATACCATGTTGTCTGAACCTAGACAACACCTTGTCAACACGTTGAAGATGGGTAAGGTAGTCCTCATCATGTAGGACGATATCATCTACAACCCTGATACAAATCGGTCACTCCCTAAAGAGCCTTATCTCCTCGTAGACAGAATGCATCTCCTGTCGCTGAGAAACCCATTGGACCACGACATTACCGGAAACGACCATAGGGTGTGATGAATGTTGTGAGATGTTGGTCTTCTTCATGGAAGGGGATCTGCCAATAACCACAAAGTGCGTCGATCGTTGTAAAAATCTGGGACTTGGGGTTGACACTCCTAATTGCTGCAAATGGTGTTGGTGAGGGGTAGGCTGGGCGGGAAACTTGTGAATTCAGCCTGGAGAGGTCAGTGGTGATGCGAACACCACCATTAGCCTTGGCGACTACAACAAGTGGGTGACACCAAGCTGATGGTTGAGCATCTTCCCTCAGGTGGATCCACATAGGAGGGCCCGACATTTTCTTAAGCAGCCCTGACTTTAGGTCCTCCTTTCACACCAATATGTCAGCATATTCACGAAGAAAGTATTTTTTTGCAGCAGATGGTGACGTCGACTTGTTAAAAGGTAATGACAATGGCTGGACTAGTGTGGATGTTAGGGTCTTCGTGCCTCTTCCTGAAACCTGTACCATGTTGGTGGATTGCTTGTCTGGGATTTGTTTAGGGAAATAATCTGGAATGATCCCTAAGTCTACACTCAACCCATGACAGCAAAGGGGTTGTCAGCGAACTTTGGACATCGATCCAACAATCAGTCGTCTTATTGCCATATGTAATGCTTCCATGGTAAGAACCAACTGCTGGTGGCATACGTGATCCATCAGCATTGTAGTACGTCGTAACGGAGGGCGGTTCCGATGCTAATGGTTCCTGTTGTTGGATGGGCTGGAGAATCTGGCATGGTTCACAAGCACGAATAGCGTTGAGGATGTTAGCATCAATGCCTGGCCAATAAATAGTTTGCCTGGCACGTCGTTTTGTGGCCTCAAAACCACAATGGCTGTCATGCAGGCGTGTCAGGATGCGACGACGTAGGGCTGTAGGGATAACCATACGAGCACCATATAACACTAAGTTGCCGTCACAGTAAAGGTCATCTCGAATCTTCCAATATGGACGTAGACTGTTATGCAGGTCATAGCGGTCGTTGGGGAACCCTGATCTAACATGATGGAGTAGCTCTCCGTATGTGGTATCCTCAGAAGCTGCTTTGCGTAAATCCTCAAAGTGTTGATCCTCTTGCTCATTGACACAGGGTACTGCAATAGTTTTCACTATGCATAGCGTCACATCACTAACAGAAATGCAGGTTTCACTACAAATGGCTTCATCATCTGACGTGGGGCGATCGACAGGTGAGTGGGACAGGGCACACACACACACACGTCTTACCCACGCCATGTAGCTGATATAGATACATGGAAATCTTCATCTCGGCCGCTCGGCGCTGCATATATAGATTCTCAATTGCATCCAGTCAATATTGGTTTAATATGGGGACCAACGGTCTGTGGTCTATCACTAAACTGAAATGCTGGAGGCCTATGAGATAAAACTTGCATTTGGACATAGCCCAGACTACAGCTTGTAACTCTAACTCTATGGTGGCATAACGTGTCTCCGTATCAGTCAAGAAACGGGAGCAAATAATACACACACACACACACACGTATATATATATAAATATATATATATATATATATATATATATATATATATATATATATATATATATATCTATATATATATATATTCATATACAATCTATATATATATATATATATATATATATATATATATATATATATATATATATATATATATATATATATGTGTGTGTGTGTGTGTGTAATATATATGTATATATATAGATGTAGATATAGATAAGTATATATAGAGAGATAGATATAGATGCATATATATACTTATATGAATTCATACCACAAACAGAAACCAAATATCGTTCTCCCCCATAAAGCAATTAGCACAAATAGCACCTAATTCCTCCGAAATGAACAGCCGCAACACAGAGGCACCGCGCCGCGCTTCCTTCAGAGCTTCGCTATTAAGAAAGATGATGTCGGGCCTTCGCTGCTCAGTGTCTCGTTAATCTTCATTTAATGTTTTTGATATTCGGGGAGCTTCAGCTGATCACTTTTTTGGCATTGTTTTTTTTGCTGTGTTGTTGTTTTCTATGTTGATTTTGATCATTGTCCTTCGTTATGATTATGTTATTGTTTATTTAGTTATGTTGGTGGTGTTGTTATGGTGATTATCATTGTTGTGATTATTATTACTGAAATCATTATTATGATTTCTTCAGTTACCTTTTTATCACTTCTTTCATCATTACTAATATTATTTATGTTACCGCGTTCATTGTTATCTTCATTATTATTATTGTCATAATTAGTTTATTCTTATCATTGTTTTTCTTATCATTGTTATTATTTTTGTATCATCTTATTTTTATATTATCTTTATATTATTTTCCTTGTTTTTATCATTATTGTTAGCTTTATCATCATCCTTTTTTAATCACATCATTAAAACTATTATCGTTACTGATATCATCATCATTATCAATATTATTATTACCATTGTTATTTTTATTACTTAATCATTATTGTCAGTAGTAATTGTAGCATTGTTTTCATCATCATTGCCTTTATCATTTTAATTATTGCTATTACTTTTATCACTACCATTGATTTCATTATTATCATTACCATTAGCAGTAGCACTGCTTCTATCACTATTATTATTATTATCGTTTTTATTTCCTCATTATTGCCATCATCATATATTATTTTTTTTTATTATTACCATCATCATCCTTGTCATTATTTTTATCACTATAATTGTCATCATCATTATCATTACCATTATCGTTTCGTCTGTCTCGTCTCATTTCTCTCTCTCTCTCTCTCCTATCTCCCCCCTCTCTCTCTTCATCTTCCCTCCCCCTCTCTCTCTCTCTCTCTCCTCCCCCCCCTCTCTCTCTCCATCTCCCCCCCCCTCTCTTTCTCTCCTTCTCCCCCCCCTCTCTCTCTCCTTCCTCCCCCCTCTCTCTCTCTCTTTCTCCCTCTCTCCCTCGCTCCCTCTCTCCCTCCCTCCCTCTCTCTCGATTTTACGAAGTCAGGGTCATGTGATCTTTTACATCAGCAATTGAAACTGCTTCAGTGCTTCGAGACTAGCAACCCCGAAGTGAAGCGTTCCAGTTAACGGCTGAATTGTTCGAATAAAGTATTTTAGAATCAACAAAATGATATTGAGAGAGATCAGGTTTTTAAATGTGAATGAATTGCATGTCTTCATTATTTTATTTTTATTTTTTCGTCTAAAAGATGGTTATGAGTATTAACTGTAATATCGGTCGAATTAAAAAAATTTGTCTTTCATTTCGTTCAACTTTTCTTATCACTATTGTAATTAACCTTATCTCTCATTATTATTAGCATTGCTATTATTGTTGTTATTATTATCATCACCATTATTGCTATAATTATCATTACCTACATCATTATCATTGTTATTGTTGTTATCATTATTACTACCCTTGTTATCATTATTATCAATATTATTATCATTCTCATCATCACCATCATTATCCCTATCATTATTATTATCACTTTATCATTGTTATTAAGATCATTATCAATATCATTATTATTATCAGTATCATCATCATTATTGTTAATATCTTTTTCATCATTATTATCACAATCATTATCATCATCACCATTATAATGATTATTATCATTATCACTTACTATCATCATTATCACCGTTATCTTATTATCATTATCATCATAATTATAATCATCATTATCACTGTTATTATCATTATCATTTTCAATGTTACCATTATCATCATAATTATTATCATCATTATCACTACTATTATTATTATCATCATTTTCACTGTTATTATTATTATCATTGTTATCATTTTTGTCATTTTTATCATCCCGTTGGCTATTGGGCATCCATTTTTTAATTTGGACCATAGAACGGGCAGCAGTGAAGCAGGTTATGATGCTAGTGTCTTTCTTGTCTTAGTCCGTGTTTGTGTCTTGCCATATTATGAGGCTGATATGTGTCATCCGACAAGCCTTCTCAATAATGTTGTCGATAAAAAAAAATGTATAATAGAGTCCATATCAGCTCGTTATGTTCTTTGCACTCAGTCAGACAGAAGTTTTACAATCTTATGAGAGCACAAGAATCACCTTACTTCTTCGTTTTTTTTGTTTTTTTTTTATTTTCTTTATTTCTTTACTTCCGTAATGAAATAATCATCTACCCCCCCACCTCCCCAGAAAACAAAGAAAAAAAGAGATAGAAGAGAAGAAAGCGACCTGTACTTACCTCTGCGAGTGCCACAGCAAATACCAGTCATACAGGCACAGTGTCACATCGCAGCCGCTACATAATATCAGGTTCACTTTTCTCTTCTCATTCTGCCTCCACATCCTGCACCGTCGGCACTTTAGAGCCGGAAATCACATCTTGTAGTGTGGCATCGCTCTCTGAAGTTAATTTTTAGTAAAGACCGTTGATGGATGCAATTCAAGAATCTTTTTCTCTGCTTGTGCCAGGTGAGAGTGGTGCCATCTATGTTTAGGATTTTCAACTAAGCTGATATGATGGTAATTAAAGTAATTGCAAGGCTAATTTCCATCATCTGTCACTAAGAGTAGCTATTATTCTCAGTTTGATTGTAAAAAAAATAAAGATAAAAACACTCTGATAGGTAGAAAAAATACTAACGTCAGCACGGTTATGTAGCCCGTAACCAACGTGTTATTGTTACTGTTATAATCAATGTCATTATTGTTATCATTATTTCATTACTAGCATTACTGTGATTATCACCATCATTATCATTATTATTATTATTATTATCAGTATTATTACTTTAGAAATTATTTCTTAAAGTTATTATTATTAATAGCATTATTGCTATTAGCATTATCATTATCAATATTATTTTGAGTATCATACATTATGATTATCGCAATTATCATCATCATTATTGTTATTTTCTTATCAATTAATTTTTTCTATTATCATTATTTTTATCAATATCATCATTATCAATATTAGTATGAGTATTATCATAATTATTAGTATTAGTATTGTTGTTATTGTCATGATTGGTATCATTATTGTTGTTTTCATTGTTATTATTATCACTATCATATTCGTTGTTATTAACATTATCAATATCATCAGTATTAGCATTATTATCATTGCTACTATTATTTTTTTCTCTAATTGCTATTCCTAATGTTATCAGAGTCATTACTGTCATTTCTATTGTTATCATTATTATCATAATTGTTATCATTATTATTTTCATTCTTATCATCATAATTGTTAGCATTATCCATATCATTATTATCATTAGTTTTATTCATATGACCATTATGATTGTTATTATGATAATTATTATCATTATTACTGTTATCATCACTATCATCATTTTTATATTATCATGATAGAGATAATCGTGCTAATTATAACAAGAAGGAGAATAGTAAGATAATAACATTCACAAGGATGATCATATCATTGACAATGATAATGATAATAAGATTCCTCGTCTGGAAGGAAAATGAGATATCTAATATGTTTCTTGAAAATTTGATTTTTTTTGAGAAGGAAGAACATTTGCGTGAAAACAAAGAAGAAAAACTGTTTTAGATGGATAGAAATGAGAAATAAAAGTATCTTGCATATTTTTTGCAAATATGTAAACGTGTGTGTGTGTATGTGTGTGTGTGTGTGTGTGTGTGTGTGTGTGTGTGTTCGTCTTCATTCCGGCCTGGTTTATCACGAGCGCAATATATTCAGTTTAATTAGAGCGAACACCCCCCAAGATTAAACATCAGATTCATTGAAGTTCATGATTGCTGTAGGAAGTCAATTTAACTTGGCCGATTGTTCCAGATCTTGTACTTTGCGCTTAGTAAAGTTTGATAAACAATTGTATGCACGTGGACGAAAGACCATTAAAGTCAACGATAGGAAGGTAAACAAAACAAAAAATTGTCAGCGTCATTCAAAATTGCAACTTAAATGCAGGGCTGTAGCTTAAGCAATAAAGTGACATTAGGTTAACATCAATCTCATATCTTTAATCAGATTCAGTTAATTGATTTAGATTTGAAAAAAAAACAAAAAAAAAAACGGTTTTGTGACAAATTTTAACGACGAGTTCCGCTAACTTTTATACGTGTGTTTATTTGTGTGAAAAGGTGCGTAAATAAAGAGGCATATATTTATATATATATATATATATATATATATATATATATATATATATATATATATATATACATATATATATATATATATATATATATATATATTTTTTCTTTTTTTTTAATCCTAGTCTAAATCACGAAATAGATATAGAAAATATGTTATTCAAAATCTACAAAATTGAACATTAGTTTTGTTATACTTTCCCCATGCATATGGAATATACATCTATCATGTTTGCACACAACAGTCAAACTATCTATGTTAAAAAACAACAACGGAAGAGTGCACGCGACTATTATATACATAAAACAGTTGATTATAACGAACAGCGCGAACATTTTATAGTTTTTGAAAATATGGATATTGCATTATCAGTTTGACTAAGGATTATCCCAGCCATTCAATATGTTTTAATTCGTACATGCATTTCTGTATATCATTATTTATTGAGAATAGGTACGAAATATCTGATATCAATGGCAGCCTGATTTTAAATCCTGGCTTAGGCTTAAAAGATTCAAATCAACATAGTTGAAATTTGGCTGGTGGGAGGGGGGGGTGGGGGGGAACGAGAAAGTTAGAAAAGGGGATAGGGACGGAAATGGAGAGAGAGAGAGAGAGTGAGAGAGAGAGAGAGAGAGAGAGAGAGAGAGAGGGAGAGGAAAAGGAAGGGAGGGAGGAGAGAAAAATAAAAAAGAAGGTAGAGAGGAAAAAGGTGAAGGAAAGATAGGACAAGTAAGAAGAGTGTGAAATAAAAGAAAGCGTAAGATCACAGACCAAGAGAGGAAGCGAGAAGTAAAGAGAGAGTAGAGATGAGAGAGACAGGGGGTGGGTATGAGGGAAGGAGTACGAGAGAAAGGAAGAGAGAGTGAGAGGACAACCTGACAGACAGACAGACAAAGATGAATGTATAGGCAAACACAAAGAGAATGAGGCAGGTAGACAGAGACGAGGGGGGCAAATAGAGAAAAAAACAAAGAAAGAAAGTTAAGAGAGCGACAGACAAACAGACAGCCTGAATTGAGATTTTCTCCTTTTGACTTAATGAAATGCCGAATAGATACTCCTCCGACTTGAAACACCTTCATATCCCGTGTCTAAAGACACATTGTCTCGTGCACTGCAATGATTACAGCTATTATTATTGCACACTCGGTTGGTTCGCTCATTGCAAGAGTTTGGATAGCGAGGCAACGCTTTAGATGTTCTTTTCATTATCTAATCATCATTGTCATCAGCATTACAATTTCTTTTTATGCTTTGTCTAATAGATAGGTAACGTAGATTTTATATCTTAGTATACGTTTTTTTTCTGCGCCCAGTGGTAGTAGCGATATTGATGATAGTAATTATATTAATGTTTGTCACAAATCCGCTTCTTCTTATCTAAACAATATAACATATTTAATCCGGTTAATTGATGCTCACTTAATACAATTTCATTGGTGAATGTAATCATTAGAATGATAGTAAGAATGGTAAAAATGGTAGCAACAGTGACGAAAATATCATAATTAATTGTAATGATGATAATATAATAGTAATGATAACAACAACAATATTATCATTCACAATAGTGATAATGACATAATAGTAATGATGATTATGATGATAATAATCATACTGATGATAATAATGATAATAACAATAACACTGATAATAATGATGATGATTATGATAGTAATGAGAATAGTGATACAAATGATAAGGATGATGATAATAAAGCAATTATAGTAATGATACTGACAATAATAAAGATATCAATATTAATGATAATAAAGATAATGATCATGAGAATACACACACACACACACACACACACACACACACACACACACACACACACACACACACATATATATATATATATATATATATATATATATATATATATATATATATATATATATATATATATGTGTGTGTGTGTGTGTGTGTGTGTGAGTGTGTGTGTGTGTGTGTGTCTGCGTGTGTACAAATGTAGATATGTATATGTATATAATATATATATATATATATATATATATATATATATATATATATATATATATATATATACATATATACATATATATGTGGGTGGTGTGGGTGTAGGTGTGGGTGTGAGTGTGTAGGTGTGTGTGTGGCTGTGTGTGTGTGTCTGCGTGTGTACATGTATGTGTATATGTATATAATAATATATATATATATATATATATATATATATATATATATATATATATATATATGTGTGTGTGTGTGTGTGTGTGTGTGTGTGTGTGTGTGTGTGTGTGTGTGTGTGTGCAAATGTATATATGTAAATATATATATATATATATATATATATATAATATATAGATAGATAGATAGACAGATAGATAGACGAAGATACAGTCAGACAGACAGAAAGGCAAAGAGAGAGGTGGTGTTGTGGTTGCGAAGGTGAGAGGAGGGGGTGGAGAGGGATTAGAAAGAAGGAGAAATACAAATACACAGACATATAAATCCCTCCCTCGACTTTACTCGGTCTCTTTATTCAATAATTAATTCCTCCTTTTCCCGCCCAAGACCGCCTCCGCCGCCGCCTTTGGACTGAAGGAAACAGGAAGGATTGGCGTGCGGGGAAGAAGGCTTCGGCCCGAGGTTATGCTTTCTTGTTTTCTGCTTGATGCTTGCACACACACACACATGCACACACACACACACACACACACAGAGAGAGAGAGAGAGAGGGAGAGAGAGAAAGATAGAGAGAGACAGAGAGAAAGGGAGATAGAGAGAGAGAGAGAGAGAAAGAGAGACAGAGACACAGAGAGAGGGAGATAGATAGAGAGAGAGAGAGAGAGAGAGAGAGAGAGAGAGAGAGAGAGAGAGAGAGAGATGCATATAGACAGATAGATAGATATACCTCTATTGTTGTCATTCTTATTGTTTTTGTTGTTGCTGTTGTTGACATTGTTCTTACTATCATTTCTAATAATGTCACTGTTGTTATTATTGTTAATATTATTATCATCATTATCATAAGCGTTACCATTATCATTAAAGTTTTTTATCATCATCTATTATCATCATTATCATTTATATTATCATTATTGTTATCATTATTATTGTTTTCATTCTTACTATTATCTTCTTAATCATTATCATTATTATTCCTACTTTTATCAATATTGTTATTTTTATCCTAATTATTTTTCTTATTGTTGCTGTTGTTGTTTTTGTTATCATTGTTACTATCATCACTATTATTATGATTGCTATTACTATGATCATTATTGGCTTCAATATAATTGTTATTAGCATTATTGTTATTATCATCTTATTATCATTATCATCTTTGTTGCTGTTACTATTAATCATTGTTATCTTTATTATTATTATCATCATTGATATTGTTAACAGTAGTACTGTTATCATTGCCATTAATATCTTCATTCATCTTATCATCGTTCTTTTTAATATCATTATAACTATTATCACCATAACTATTATCATTACTATAATCACTATCGTTATCGTTATCATTATCATCATGATCATTAGTATTATCAGTATCATTAATTTCACCATTATCATTATTAGTAGTAGAAGTAGTAACAGTCGTAGTGGTAGTAGCACTAGTAGTACCAGTAGTAATTGTAGTAGTAGTAGCACTAGTAGTAGCAGTAGTAGTGATAGTAGTAGTTGTTTTAGTAGCAGTAGTAGTGATGGTAGTAGTAGTAGTAATAGTAGTAGTAGTAATGATAGTAGTGATAGTAGTAGTAGTGGTATCATTGTTGTTGTTATTGTAGATGTTATCGGCAGTATTAGTATTAGTATTTATATTAGCATTGGTATCAGCATCAGTATTACCATTATGCTGATTGTTAATTCAATTCGAATGCGGTGAACCGATTTTTTTTATGACAGAAACATTCGAGACACTTGATGCTATTGCAGTCTGCATTTTACCAAAGTTGCAAATGAAGGTTGGGGATCTACCTGGATTGCTAGCATTTATCTCTTAACTACAAAGAATGAATGAGGTGAACTTCATTTTTTCCTCCATAACAAGGGCATTTGTCAGTTTCTTAACAATGTTTATCGGCCATTCATTCATGGGCCATAAAATTCCCAGCGGGACCAAGAATGGCAATATTTCTTAGTGAATATATGTCATCCAGAGAGCGATATATTGTAATTTTCTTTAAGCAAAGATAGAATATCTGTATTATGCGTTGCTTATATCCTGAAATATATAGAAGCTGTTATTCATGATTATATTAATTCTGATTAAATGCAAACGTGTTTATTCGGAAATATTCTACCTAATGATGGCATTGTATCGCCAGATTTTTAATCAAGAACACATAATTTGTAATTTATGATTTGCTTATTATGTCTCGCTTGCATGAATAATATGGCCTCCCTCATACTGTTAGAATAGCAGTAGCTTTTTTGTTACTACTACTACTACTACTCCTACTTATAATGACACACTATCACTGTTGCCTCTACTTTTAAAAGTATCGGCATTAGCACTGCTGCTTCTATTGATACTCTGCTGATGGCAGTGACATTTACAGCAATAGAAGGCCCGCTGGAGTGGTTTTAAGTTGTACCAATTTTTTTACTACTATTACTTGCCTTGTCTGATTAACCGCTTTTCTTTCCGGTCTGATGAAAAAAATGTTACTTGTAAATCTAAAGGAATACCACAAAACGTAATTACACACACGTACATAAACACACACACACACACACACACACACACACACACACACACACACACTTGATGTATCCATTCATCTTTCTCTATCTATCAAGCTTTATCTACATCGATATCTATATCTATATTTGTCTGTCTGTTTATACGTTTGTCTAACTATCTATCTATATACCTACATATATGTCCATCGACCTGTCCATCCATCCATCTATTTACTTATCTATCTATCTATCTATCAATTTATCAATCTATCCATCCATATCTACCTGCCTAACTATCTACCATGGGGGGAGGTGTTGTTCTCAATCACAGAAATACTTCAACTTATAAACAATAACAATAACAATTCCTGAGGGACTATAGATCTTGTTTGTCAAGGTCGGTGAAGCCCACGATCGAGGAATATTATGCTTCTTCGGCTGTTATCGTCCCTCATTTCAAAGAACAGAACGCTTCGTTGATCAGCCCAGGTTGAACACAAATGCGAGCACATCTGTGTAATCAATTTCAATCAACATATTCTCCATTGGCCTTAGGATCTTTCAGTAGTCTAATGATACATTGTGTTGACTGACCTACCATCTTGTAATGCATCATGTCATCCTCTAGGCAGTGTGACTAGAAAGGATTATTTTTTCTGAAAGGAATCAGCAAGGGTGTATGGCTACAAGGAGGTGTTAGTCCGTAGTGTATTTCGGCAACTGAAAGGAGGCGTCAAATCCCGTAGATTTCGAGACTTGCATTAAGTGAAATAATAAGAAACGTGGTAATTCATTGATCTCCCGGGATGGCATTACTTTACTAATTTACGTTTATCCCTTGATTAATTAAATAATTAGTTCACGCATGCGCAGAGCTCTTCTTCACAGGCTCCAGCGGTCTCCCAGAAGGAGCTCTCAAACAAGGGCAAGTGGGCTAGGAGAAGGGTCGAAGGAATTGCCATCGGGTTTGGATTCTTTGGTCGCCGGAGAGATAATTGTTAAGTATCAGCTTGTAGGTGACTAGTATAACGGAGTCAGTGAACTATGAGGCTTTGAATT
>NW_028234440.1:12887121-12892121 GCF_977035675.1 Penaeus japonicus
CTGACAATATTTCGCCGGAGAAGATTGGGTTCGGGGATCGAGGTTTCGCTTATGGGGAAGGTAGAGGCTCCGTAGGAGGGGGAGGGGGAGGGGGAGGGGGACGAGGAGGGGAGGGGGGGTGAGGGGGGTAAGGTAGCTTCTTCTTTTCCTTCTACTTATCATTATCATTTAACTTTTCTTTTTTATCTTCTTCTTCATTTTCTTTTTTCTTCTTTTTCGTCTTCATCTTCCTCTTCTTCTTTATCTTCTCCTTCTTCTTCTTCTTTTCATTTTTCTTCTCCCCCTTCTTCTTCGTCTTTTCCTCCTCCTTCTTCTTCTTCTCCTCCATCTTCTTCTTCTTCTTCTTTTCCTCCTACTACTTCTTCTCCTCCTACTACTTCTTCTTCTCCTCCTTCTTCTTCTTCTTCTTCTTCTTCTTCTTCTTCTTTTCCTTCTTCTTCTTTTTCTTCTCCTTCTTCTCCTCCTCCTACTTCTTCTTCTTCTTCTCCTTCTTCATCTTCGTCTTATTCCTTGTCTTATTATCATTATTCTCATTCTTCTTCTTCCCTTGCGTATTTCATCTACTTCTTTTTCTTTTTCTCCTCCTCCACCTCCACCTCCACCTCCACCTCCACCTCCACCTCCACCTCCACCTCCACCTCCACCTCCTCCACCTCCACCTCCACCTCCACCTCCACCTCCACCTCCACCTCCACCTCCACCTCCACCTCCACCTCCACCTCCTCCACCTCCACCTCCTCCAGCTCCACCTCCTCCTCCTCCTCCATATCCACCTCCACCTCCTCCTCCATATCCACCTCCTCCTCCTCCTCCTCCTCCTCCTCCTCCTCCTCCTCCTCCTCCTCTTCCTCCTCCTCCTCCTCCTCCCTCCTCCTCCTCGCCTCCCTCCTCCTCCTCGCCTCCCTCCTTCTCCTCCTCCTCCTTCTCCTCCCTCCTCCTCCTCCTCCTCCTCCTCCTCCCTCCTCCTCCCCCCCCCTCCTCCTCCTCCTCCTCCTCCTCCTCCTCCTCCTCCTCCTCCTCCTCCTCCTCCTCCTCCTCTTCCTCCTCCTCGTTTCGCGCACTATTATCGATAATCGCGTAATATCATTCCTTCCGTTATAATCAATCTGCGCGAGAATCAATATTTTCCGTTATTTTCATTTACTCTTCTTAGCGTGAAAACGAAACGATGCAATATACTAAAGATATTAAAGGTAACTAATTATCAACAAACAATAAATGTAATGACAATGATATGAATGATAAGGATTATCATCATCATCATTATTGCTACTGATACTGATGTCTTTATTATTGCTGTTGTTGGCATTATCATAATCATCATTATTATTATCATCATTCGTTTTTGTTATCATTATTATCATTATCATCAGTATTATTACTATTATTATCATAGTTATCATTATCGCTACCATTATCATTATCATTGATATTGCTATATTATCTTTATCCTTATTGCTATCATTCTTATTACCTAGTTGCATTAAATTTCATCATTATCATTATTATCATTATTAACATTATAATTATCACCTTTACTTTTCATCATTAATATCATCATTGATATTACTACTATCAGCATTATTATCATTTTCGTTACTATTATTAGTTCTAGCATTGTTATCATCATTACCATTTTTAGTTCTATCATTATTATCCTCATTTCCATATTTATTCTTATAATCATTATTTCTCTTACTATTATCATTATTTTCATTATTGTTGTTGCTGTTGTTAAAATATCATAGCCTTATCATCAATAACATCTTAATCATTATCCTTATCATTATCGTTATCATCATCAACTCTATTATTACTAGCATCATTATCTTACTAAATGTTATCCTTATCATTGCTATCATTACCATCATTATAATCAATATCATCATCATTATGATTATCATCATAATTATTATTATTGTCATAATCATTAATATCATGGTCATTACTATTGTTACTATCATTATCATTATTACCATCAATACTATTGTTATTGTTATTATCATCGTTATCATCAATATTATCATCCTTATTATAATCATTATTGCTGTTGTTGATTTTTGTTGTTGTTTTGTTATCATTATCATTAATTCAACACCATTATTCTCATCATAATTATTACAACAACAATATTCGGAATATAAATAGTATGATCAGCAGGCTAACAAAACAAAATAATGATTGGAATGCTATAATTATGATAATGATATTGTTCTTGATGATAAAAATGGCATTGATTTTTCCAATGCCTTCCATACAAAAAGCCAAAGTATTCATGCAATGTCAAAGTATTCATGCAATGCCAAAGCTTTCTCGTCTGAATGAAATTATAAATTTTTCAAATTTGACTTTATAATCAGGCCGTTAACATACGAACGACAAAGGAAAAGAAAATGATAAGATAAACTTTTCTACCAGATTGTATCATAATTATTTCTCTAAAATGTAGATCATATATAACATTGTAGTAATCATTTATCTTTTTGGTATGTATACCTCATCATAACATATAAATTTGCATTTCTTGTGAAATTAGATAAAAGCTGATAGTTAATTATTGAAATATAAAATTAAAATGAGATAAAATGATTAAGAGTGGCAAGCGTATAAATAGTTTGGGTTGATAAAAATATTCCTCATTTCAGCACGCGGACATTTTGCTTTCCAAATACTATTATTTCAAGTATTTTCACTCAAATGTTTGTGTGTATGTATATGTGTGTGTGTGTATGTATATATATATATATATATTTAATATATATATATATATATATATATATATATATATATATATATATATATATATATATTAGTATATATTTTACATAAACATATATATATATATATATATATATATATATATATATATATATATATATATACATAAATATATATATATATATATATATATATATATATATATATATCTATATATGTGTGTGTGTGCTCTGTGTGTATTGTGTGGGTGTGTGTGTGTGTGTGTGTGTGTGTCGTGTGTGTATAGATATAGCCATATATTAAAAAAACAATATGTAAATACATATGCGGTGGATATATATATATATATATATATATATCTAAAATATATATATATATTATATATATATATACAATATATATACTAAAAATTAAAAAATATATATTATATATATATATATATACACATATATATATATATATATATATATATATATATATATATATATATATATATATATATATATATATATGTAAAATATATATTATATATATATATATTATATATATAATATATATACATATATATGTTTATATATATATACTTATATATTTATATATATTTATATATATATATATATATATATATATATAATAAATATATATATTCACACATCACCCACACACACCTACACATATATGTATATATAATATATATATAACTATATATATCAATATATATATATATATATGAATATATATACATAATATATATATAATATATATATATATATATATTAATATATATATATATATATTAATATTATATATATATATATATTATATGATATATATATATATATATATAATATATGTGTGTGTGTGTGTGTGTGTGTGTTGTGTGTGTGTGTGTGTGTGTGTGTGTGGGGTGTGTGTGAGTATGTGTGTGTGTTGTGTGTATGTATATATATATATATATATATATATATATATATATATTGATATATATATATATATTATATATATATATATATATATGGATATATATAAACATATATATATATATATATACTATATCAATATATATATATATATATATGTATGTTGTATACAAATATACGTATAATAACAATATATATGTTTTATTTATATATAATATATATATATATATTAACCATTATATAATTCACGAATATAGGTCATATATATATTATATGTGTGTGGTGTTAAATTAGAGTGTGTGGTGTGTGTAGTGTGAGTTTAGATGTGTGTGTGTGTGTGTGGTTGAAGTGTGTGTGTGGTGTGTGTGTCTGTGTGTAGCTATAAATATACACAAATATGTGATATTACCAAATAAAAAACTATATATATATATAAAAAATAGAATATATATATATATATATTTATATTTTATATATATATAAGTATGTATATATTATATATGTATGTATGTATACGCATTATATCTATCAAATATATATATATAAATCCATATATATATAACTATATTAGAATATATATATATATATATATAAATATATATCTATGTCTATTTATATATCAACATAATATACATATTATCTATATATATACATATATACTATATATATATATATAATATATATTGCATTATAATACTATATATATATATTAATATATAGTATATTATAGATTATACATTTTATTGAAATACATACATACATACATATATATATAATATATATATCTATATATATAATCTCTATATATCTAATATAAAAATAGTATTAATATATTATATAATATATATAAATAAATATAAGTATATATATATATATATATATATATATATATATATATATATACATGTATGTATGAATATATATTATATATATACATACATATATGAGTGTATCTATTTATATATATATATATATATATATATATATATATATATATATACATATTTATTTATATATGTTTATGTGTGTGCGTGTGTAAATAAAATGTTGAAAATATTTTCTCATTTCGATTCCATGAGTTTTGGAAATATATTTATGGCAGGCATGTAACAGGTCAACAATGAAAAGGTGTTGAGATGCGTCTGTTTTTTTGGGGGGATTGTTCTCATATTTATTCTCGTTTCTTTCATGCGCTATGATTTAATATAATATCCTTTCTCTCCAATCTCTCTTTCTCTCTCTCCCTCTCTCTTTCTCTCTAAACTCTGTCTATCTATGTATCTATTTATCTATCTATCTGTCTATTTTTGTCTGTGTCTGTATCTCTCTCTATCTCGCTCTTTTTCACTCTCTGCCTCGCTC
>NW_028234440.1:12999621-13002121 GCF_977035675.1 Penaeus japonicus
CGTGTCCTTATAATGGACTCCTTCCGTATAGGAGAGTGTGTAGGAACTGCTTAGGTATGTGTGTGTTTGTGTGAGGAGTTGTGGCTATGTGTTAGGTATGTGTTAGAAGAGAAGGAGGCTGTTTGTGTGTGCGGGTTGCACCCATGTTGGTGTATTGGGAGAGGGTGCGCGTGTGTGATGTTTGTGTTTGTTTTTGCGTGCATGCGCGCGCGCGCGCGCGTGTGTGTGTGTGTGTGTGTGTGTGTGTGTGTGTTTGCGTTTGTCTATGTGTATAAGGAAGTATGAAGTTACTATGCATCACTTGAAATGTGTGGCAAAAAATATGTATATAGGTTTATAGTAGATTAGCATAATCATGATGATAATAATGATAAATGATAGCGGTGATGATGATAGTAGTAACAACAACGACAATGATAATGATAACTATAATAATGATGATAATGATGTTTATGATTAAAATATTAATAACAATAATAATAACAAGGATAATAAACAACAGTAATAATACGGATGATGATAAACACTGCTGGTACAATCACAGACTCCTGTACCGTTAAGAATAAACGGAAGTGGAAAGAAAGTACCAACAGAAAATGTAGCTGAAATATATAACGAAGGTTTCGAAAAATAACGAAATTTCATTGCCCATATATGGTGTTCCAGACTGATGGAACACGAATTTGCCGAGAAAGCCAAACTTGAATACAAGAAACTCCATCTAATGATGACGTTTGAAATACTTGGAAGAACAGAAAAAAACGAGAAAAAAATCAGTAGGCAAGCAGCATGAGAAACGAAGAATTCCACAATAGATGTAAGAAATATTAGAAAAGCTTCTGATAAAACAAATGGAACGAAAACAGATATCAAGACAGTAGCTTGCGTAAGCACTACATATAAAATACTCACCTAAATTCTCACTAAAACCAACAAGAATAATATATATTTTAAAGTGATACAAGAAAGTATTAATCTACATAGATATATATGTAGGCATGCAGACTGAGCCTTCAATAAGCACAGTTGAAATTAAATTAGAATAAGCATATCTTATTCATACGAAATAACAAGCTTAGGAGGGGGGGGAGGAGAGAATTTGAGCAATTGAATGCATGAGGAAGGTATTGCATTATCAGTCCTCGATTCTTCTGTGAATTCCACCGGCGCTGCAGGACACTGGGACTGGTGGTAATGCCAGTGATTGTATTAATCATAATATTCATGGTAATGAACATAATGATCAGAATATTGATAATCATAATAATGATCATATTAACAACAATAATGATAGTAACATATTGATAATGATAAGAATGGTAATGATATGAAATGTAATAATAATAATGATGACAATAATGATACTAATGATGATATCAATCTTAAGCAACGATGATACTAATTACACTATGTAACAAAAGAAGATACTTCATGCTGTATTTATTTAGTAGGTGTTATTCCCATATTTCTTCTGTCCAAAAAGCAAAGAAAATGACTATTATTTTCTTCAAACTTTGCTTTTGTGACTTGGACAGCGTTCTTTTGAAACTGGCAGATTTTCTGGCACATTCCCGACAGATTTAGCCCTGACCTGCTGAAATATATTTTTTCAAGAACTTTCAAGAACTTTTCTAGAATAATCTAGAAGTTTAAAGACCATTTGAGAGGTTTCTAAAAGTCCAAGAATTTTTAGAATGTTCTGATAACGTAGATGGCAGTGCAACACCTAGATGGGTCTCCAAGATGACTTTGCCGAGTTTCCATGTTATCTTTGCCTTTGGGACAGCGGGGACCTCGCGGCTCACTCACTCAGACACAATCGGGGGAAGAACAACATAAGAATAACTGATAAATCACCAGAAGGTTTTGCTGCTGCCACTGCACTTAAAATTAGATATCCCTATTTCATATTCCTGAAACTCATCTTGATAAATTCAAGGAGAATATGGAAGCACGCTCGGAGGAGAAAGTCGAATGTTTCCTCGAAGTTCTACTTTGAACGTCTTTCCCAAAGGTCGTGTAATGAAAGCATAATGGGAGGTTTTATTTGGGGGCTGATTCGAGAAAGTAAATTATTGTCTTATCATATATCGCTAAAAAAAACTACTTACTTTTATTTTTTGTGGTCTTTCTTGTGCAATTCTAGAAAATTATGTGTACTACTTTTGAATCATATGTTATGTTTTGTGAATGAAAATGTTCACACTCGCCAGTTTTCCCTTTTTTTTTTCTTTTTTTTTGTAATTATTTTTGGCGTTAGGATTATTATCATTTTTATTACTATCATCATTGTTGTTAAAATTATTTTTATGATAATAGAAAAGAAATGACAATAATGATATAAGGATTATAATAAGGATAATGATAATAAAGATAATAACGATAATGATGGTGAATGAAATAATGATAATGATACTAATAAAGAAATCAATGATATAGATGATACTGATGATTATGATGTTGATGATAAATAATTTCCATTATTATCAATCCGTGCTGA
>NW_028234440.1:13007121-13009621 GCF_977035675.1 Penaeus japonicus
GTTATCGTTTTTGCTTTTTTTTCTATCATCATAATCATCATCATTATGTCACCGATACTAAAAGTTGTAAAGGAGTATCAAGAAAACCGATATCCAATCTTAAGGTGTGGATTAGAGCAACAACAAAAACAACTCAACTACATGTCTTTCTGATCTGTTGAATATGTTGTCTCATTTATACTTTTTTATCGTTCGTCACAACGAACTTCGTTCATCTACCATCATCATGATGTCTGACAATGATAATGTCAATGATGATGGTGATGATGAAAAAAAACAATAATGACAATAATTAAGATAATAATAATGATAGTACTGATAAAATTAATGATAATGATAAAGATAATGATAACGATAATAATGATAATAATCATAATGATAATAATGGTGATGATAACAGTAATGATGATAATAAGGACAATCAGGATAATAATAAAAATAAGGACAAGGATAAGTGATAACAACAATAACAGTGATAACATCAGAAGTGGCGATAGCTAGATAAATAACTTTTTTCAGGTAAATTAAAACTCGATATTCTCCTAACATAACTGAACAATATGGATACTTAAGGAATCTACTTGCTATCCCATTTAGTATAATCTAAACGGTAAGATGATTTGATTTTATCTCTCCATAATAAGAGGGAAATCATTTATTTTTAATGTGAGTTGCTGTAATGCCGAGGAAAAGCGCTCTGTGTTCTCGATTCTGTTGCGGGAATTTATGCTTTGAGAGCAGATAAATGTGATCATAAACATGTGAGTCTGCTTGAGTGTGTGTGTGTGTGTGTGTTGTCTTTCTGTCTGTATATGTAGATATAAATTTTATAGACAGATAGATAAGTATAGATATAAATATACAGCTGCTCTGAATAGGGATAAAGATATAGATATAGAAATAATCTCTCTCTATATGTGAATATATGTATGCATGTACAGGTATTCCCGTATGTATCAGCACGACCTCTGTTTCCTCCTTCGCATTTTTGTCCGTAAATCTCCCTTCCTCTTCCGCCATTGGAACCACATTTATTCCCATTAGTTTACAAATAAATTTCAGCCCATGTTATTCCTCTCCATTAGCGGCGCTTTCGGTTCTTTGGCTCTCTTTTATCAATTATCTTCGTTCTTCTTTCTTGGCGTGTTTAGAAAGTTTTATCTTCTGACCTCGTGCCGTTCTCGTCCTCCTTGTCCCTCTCTTTCCTTCCCTCTTTCTTTCTCTTTCATCCTCTCTTCCTCCCCCCTGCTCTTTTTTTTTTTTTTCTTCTTCCCCTCTTCCCCTTCTTCTCTTCCCCTTTGTCCCTCTTCTTCTGCCCCTCTTTCCTTCCTTCTCACCCCCCTGCCCCATAGCATCTTCCCTCCCCTCCTCTTGGCTCCTCTTTCCTTCCCATATTTCCATCCTCCTCCCCCCCCCCCTCCCTGCCTACTATCTTCTTCCTTTTCCTTCCTCTCCTTTAGTGAGCTGATCCCTTTGACCGTTCTCGCCCCTGTGTCGGGCTTCGATTCCCTCTTGCCCCCCGTGCTATCCATGGCGCCAGGCCGTAAGAAACCTGTCGGAGACGTTAAAGACTTCCTGCAGGAGGCGCTGGAGGAGGTTCTAGGCGCTTGAGACTTGATGTTGTGCTCCTGGCTGAGGAGGGGATGACCTTGATCACGTAGGGATTAAGTCTGGATGTTAAGAATAAAATCGTCGTATGAAAAAAAAGGTATTTTTCGTAGCTTTTGTATTTAGAATTATGTTTCTTTAATTTGTAGAACATATAATGTGTTTAATAATGTAAAAAAAAAGTATATCCATCTGAAATTGTACTAAATAAGAACAATCTAAAATGTCTACTAGAAAGGTTTCAACGTCTTACAGTGCAGACGATCCTTTCCAGCACAAGGAGTCTTGCTGTACAGGTATTGCTTATTTGTGCGAAGGTTTATCAATGTCTTACATGTCTTGCAATTGCTTAGAAGAGCGATTTTATAATAAATTTGAAGGGTTAGATAAACTCACAATAACTTAGTTTAATTCCTTTTTCTTGTTTTCTTTTTCTGAATTCTTGAAGATTTACATGAATGATTTAATTCATCATGCCATAATTATGATCACGTGATATGGCCTGACGCTCATTTAGAAAGCAAAGCATCCTTGTTGCAGTAGCTCGGTGATTCCGATGCTTGAGTTCATTAATTATTTCCTCAGTGATGATGCCACTTGCACGAATGCTTAATTAACTTTGTTATTGAATTAATTGATTGATGATTATTGTGCTGGCCTGATATTATACGAAATGAGATGAAAATTGACGTTTTTTTCGGAAATCTCTAATTATGAACTTTATTTTTGAGACGATTTGAGGACTCTTCTATTGCAAATTGAACGATTTCTGTTGGTAGATGTTATATTGCAATTTAAAAAATCACATACATACCTTTCAGCCTGACAATGGATTATATACCCTTTTTCCTGTGAAGCCATATATCGTTGCCTCTATTGCTAGATCATGCAA
>NW_028234440.1:13014621-13016597 GCF_977035675.1 Penaeus japonicus
TTGAAATCTTTGTGTGTATAAGGATGGTTTCGAGTGTGATTCTTGACATATGGGTAAGTCAATTAAAACAGGCCTACCTCGGGAAACAAAAACCTCTTTATCTGCAATCAGTAACATTCAATCGGACAAACACCTTCCACTCACAAGGATTTTCAAATTCAAAATGTTTATATATATTATATTAAATTTATATATATATATAATTAAATATTATATATATTTATATATATAGAGAGAGAGAGAGAGAGAGCGAGAGAGAGCGAGAGAGTGCGAGAGAGAGAGGGGGGGGGGGGTGGGGAGCGCGAGAATATATGGAAGAAACAGAAGAAAAGAGTAGGGAGAGAGAGGTAGAGGAGAGGAAAGGATTAAGAGAGAAAAGAGAGAAAAAAAGGGAAAGAAAAAGAAGTCGAGAGACCGAAGTTGAAGTCGAAGGACGAAGTTGAATTCCGAAGAGACGAAGTTGAAGTAGAAGAGACCGCAGTGAAGTCGAAGAGACGAAACAATAAGTCGAAGAGAGAGACGAAACAGAAAGTCGATGGACGATGTTGAAGTCGAAGAACCGTAAGAAGTGAGAGACCGAAGTTGAAGTCGAAGAGACCGATACAGAAGTCGAAGAGACCGAAGTTGAAGTCGAAGAGACCGATACAGAAGTCGATGAGACCGAAGTTGAAGTCGAAGAGACCGATACAGAAGTCGAATAGACCAAAACAGAAGTCGCAGAGACCGAAGTAGAAGTCGAATAGACCAAAACAGAAGTCGCAGAGACCGAAGTAGAAGTTACAGAGACCAAAGCAGAAGTCGCAGAGATCGAAGTAGAAGTCACAGAGACCAAAGCAGAAGTCGCAGAGATCGAAGTAGAAGTCACAGAGACCAAAGCAGAAGTCGCAGAGATCGAAGTAGAAGTCGACGATGTCAAGAAGAAATCATCAATTCTCGATATAGTCTCAGTGACCGAAGCAGAAGACGGCGATTTCTTGAAGAAAACAACAGGTCTCTTGGATCAGGCCCTTAAAGATTTGTTGCAAGGGAAACCTGTCTCCGAGGACACAAACAGACAGTTGCAGCGACTGATCATTGGATTCATGGCACCCGCACTGCAGCGCTGACCCAACCGGTCAGCCGACACGTGAGTTTAAATCAGGTCAAGCTCCTTCAGTCGAAGGAGCATGAATATTATGCTATTAATGAAATATAGAATTGAAAATTAACTTATTTTGTATGTATATACATACTTATTGGTCCTGGGTCTTAGGTCGTAAACTGCAACCGGGGTAAGGAATCAGCTTGGGAAAGAAAACAGAGATTTGGGGAGTTGTACAGTAACCCTTAACTTACTTGCTCTCAGGTTCCAACCCTGCCCAGGTTGGTGGTAGAATGTTAAGGCCCGTACCAGGGTCACGGTGATGAAAACCATGGCAGCAGAAATGGTGGATGGTGTCAGGATGCTTTCTTGGTACACATTTTTCTCAGTTCATGTCATCACGCATTGTTCGTGGCCCAACGTTGCAACTGCTATCGCCGGCGGAGATGCTCTTCCAAGTTAGATGGAGACTGCGAGCTAAGAAAGGAAACTTGGGACCTACGTAGGTCTTTTCTCGTGAGGAACGAGTCCCTGTCTACCCTTCAAGGCTGTTTCTTTATTCTCTGGGGCTACGGCGGGTGTATCGACATCCGTCTATGATGATGATACATACTTACATACATACTTAAATACATACAAAATATGTTATATATATATAAATTTATTTTATTATATTTTATATATCAAATAATTATATATACATTGCCAAATATCTATCTAATCTTATCCGATTCCTTGTTCTGGTGTTTTCTCTGCAGGGAGGGTTTCGATCCTTTTCTGCTGTTCTGAGGAGGGGTTCGATTCTATCTATTATCTTTCTATAGCTATTGTCTATCTATCTATATTTATATATTTATATTATATTATGTGAGAGTGAGAGAGCGAGGAGAGGAGA
>NW_028234440.1:13026697-13031697 GCF_977035675.1 Penaeus japonicus
AGAGAGAGAGGAGAGAGAGAGAGAGGGAGAGAGTGAGACAGAGAGTGAGACAGAGAGTGAGAGAGAGAGTGAGAGAGAGAGAGAGAGAGAGAGAGACAGACAGACAGAGATTCAGAGAGAGAGAGAGAGACAGACAGAGAGTCAGAGAGAAAAGAAAGTGACCAGAAGACATATTATTCCCACCCGCCAAGGTCCCTCATAAACCAGCCCCGCCTCTCGCCCCCTCCTCCCCCAAGCATCGTACCTTGACCCCCTCGCCCCCCTCCCCCCAGGCGTGCACCGAGGAGAGGGCATTTTCGGAGCCTTTGTCATGCGCCATCCCGAGGACGGCCTGCATGGTGCCTATGACGTGGATTCGCCCGATCATGTGCTGGTCATGCACGACTGGGTTCATGAGGTCACCACCAGCGAGTTTGTGGGATACCAACATGGTACCGCTGCCGGGTCGCCGAATACCATCCTCGTCAATGGCAGAGGGAGGAATTTGCACGCTCATGTAAGGGGATTTGATTTATGCTTGCAGGTATAACGACTTTCTTGTGACCAATGCTTAGAGGAATAACGACATATGCTTTTTGGTTAATGCTTACATTTGTAATGACTTTCTTGTGAGTAATGCTTATAGAGAGATAACGACATTTTTTTTTTTTTTTGGTACTACTGTTTACAGATATAACGTTATTCGTGTTACTGTACTAATGCTTACAGATATGACGGCATACTTTGTTTGGACTCATTAGCACTAACTTATCTTTGAGTCATCTTAGTTAATGAATTTCTGGTAGATTGCACTCACAATGAACTTCATTTTTTTTCAATAAGATGAACATAATTATAGTAAGGAGCTTACCGTAGTGGTTCATTTATTCATTCAAATATAATGTGAATGTTGAAAAAAAAAACATTCAAGATTAAGATGTTGGTGATAATGCATGTTATAAATTTGGTTGTTCTGAATCATGTGATGAATGCGACTGAAAAATGTTCATGTAACTTTGCCATTAAGTATCCCGACTACTTGAGAGACTTTTCGCGCGTGTGTGGCTGCGTCTTTGAGATTAATAAGTCTTTAAAGAAAAAGTAGTTTTATAATCAGAGGCGAACCGTAAGCATTCTTTTCTATACTTATTCTCATTTCTATCTATAGCCTTTCTCGTATATATATACACGTATATATGCACCACAATTTCTAAATAGGAAGAAAGACAATCTTGAAAAGGTAGCACAGTCGTATTCCTACTTATTCACACTCTTGCGAAACTTATTCTTCCAATGTATGCTTCACATCTTTTTCTTCGTCTTATTCCTCTTTCTTTCTTTCATTTTCATTGCATTATCACATAGTATTATTCCTACCATACGTCCATCACTCTCCTAGAAAAGAATGATACTAAAAAAAAATAAAAAAATTAGGGAACGACATCCCTCCACCCCCGCCTCCCATCTTCTACCTCCAGCATCAGGGCCAGGAGGTAGCGGAGACGCCCTTCGAAGTCGTGCGTCGGTCACCGGGGTTGCGTCAGCGCCTCCGCCTCGTCAGCGCCTCCAGCTACGTCTGCCCGATGATCGTCAGCGTTGACGGGCACCAGCTGACGGTCATCGCTACTGACGGCGCTGAGGTCATCCCCCGAATTGCTGACTCTTTGGAACTCAGCTCGGGTCAGATTCCAACCCTTTCTCTTATCTCATTGCTATTGGCTTGGTCTTCTATCTGGCTATTATGAACTGCCTCTTAGGAGCGAACGAAATATTGGATTTATTGCAAAGCGGTGATGGGAAAGCTGGAAGAAAATGTATCAGAATGTACCAAAATTAGATATGTCTAATTAGAGAAGATATATGATTGTTTAACTAAAGTAGAGATTTTTTTTTTCATCACAGGAAATATGTAAAGCTTAAAAACAATAACATTAGTATAACCAAAATCAGCGTACAATCATAAATGCATGAATCATTCAGTCAAAATGAACCACAATTGTTTAACCTATGAGAACTAAAATAAATGAAAAAATAGATGTATTCCTTTAATAATTAAAAGCTTCCGCGAGCGATTCGACATAGTTCTGGAGGCGAACCAGCCCATCGATAATGACTGGCTTCGAGTCAACGGGCTCATCGAATGCGCGTGAGTGTGCTTGTTTGGAGTATATTAATTGTGCACCTTGTTTAATCAAGTATTCAGGTTAACGTAGTCTAACTTAGTCTTAGTCTAACTTTGATTCGATTATCTTACCTTATTCTGTTCTAAAATATACAGTGTTTCTCCTTTTAATCTGTCTGTCTGTCTGTCTGTCTGTCTGTCTGTCTGCTGTGTGTTCTATTCTAACAAAGTGTGCCATATTCCAACCTAACACGTACAGTGCACATAATTTTAATCTAGCATTTGCAGTGTTCAGTATACTCATGAGACATATACAATGCATTTTTTTCTAACTAGACATACACTAGACAGTTCACTATATTTCAACGTAGTGAAAATTATACACTGCGCCCTTCTTTCTAATCTAAACATCATCATTATTACTAATCATACAGTGCATTTAATTCCATCCTAATATAGAGCGCGAATCATCTCATAGATTCTAATACAAGCTATACAGTACACCTTCTACAGTACACCCCATTTCTCCTGACGAAAGAGTCCAGCCAATAACCCGCGCCCATCATCTCACCCTCTCAGTTCTCGGATGGCCTTCCAAGGTGTGATACTCCGGTACGAGGGCGCCCCTGAGGAGCTCCCTTCGTCAGAGCTGAACTACGACCCTACTCCGCCAGGGACCGTGAGTACAACACTGAGCGCGTATTCCTAGGGTTGTTTAAGGTAGAGCTCTTCCTTTCGTCATGTATCTGTAGCTTTATCTACTAATGTATATGTATAGATATATAGATATATATAAACATAGATAGATAGATAGATATAGATATAGATATAGATAGATACATAGATACATAGATACACAGATACATACATACATATATATATATATATATATATATATATATATATATATATATATATATATATATATATATATATATATATATTAGTGTGTGTGTGTGTGTGTGTGTGTGTGTGTATGTGTGTGTATGTTTGTGTGTGTGTGTGTTTGTGTTTGTGTATGTGTGTGTGTGTGTGTGTGTGTGTGTGTGTGTGTGTGTGTGTGTGTGTAGTCATTATATGATTTATATTCTTTCTCTATTTATGTTATATTACTTTCATTTTAGAGAGACGCAGGTACCTTGGTTTAAGGTGGTTTTACTTTGTTTGATCATGTTTAGTTTACCCGTATTTTATGTATCATATCTACATATATTTCATTCATGTTTATTTTTGTTGCTTTTATTTAGTTTACATATTTACTGACATGTATATCATTTCTAGATAATTTATTTTATTCGCGTATATTTCATATTTTATAAGTTCAACATGTCATATCTTATTCATATGACTTTAATCATACATCTGGCATATTCTGCATATTCGATTTAAAAATCAAATACTTGATTTCATATCCTACACGTTTTATTTACACATATTTCACCCATGTCTAATTGATCACATTTCCCTCAAGTATCCCATTCCCTAACTGAACCACCCAGGTTCTGAACCCGCTCTTCCCCGGCCGCCTTCCTGACGAGGTGACTCTCCAGGACTTCGACTGCTTCACCCCTTCGGCGCTTCCTCAGACAGGCAGTTCCACCTCCTCCTCCACATGGAAGCCGTGAACAACACTCATATGTTCAACCCGGAATTATACCCCTACAACGCAAGTTCGTTTTTGTTTCGTGTTTGTTTTATCGTGACCTGGGGAGAAAAAGCGACTTGGAAGTGTTATGATTTTGGGGTTTAGAGTTTTGGGTTTATTTGCGGCAGTGTGTGTTGCAAAGCCAAGTTTTGCAAACGGAAACGGAAGCGTACTGTGTGTCTCAAGAAAAGATTTCGTGTCAGTCTACACGAGGACGAGTTCGATATGTTTAGGAATAGGGAGCATCTTCCTCTTTCTATGAGTGTTTAAATATTTTTTTCTGAAGGATTAATAAGCTTGTAAAAATGCGTAGTCTTCTTCAAGTGAAAGCGCCCTCTCACCACTTTGCAGTCTCGAAGGAGTGGCAGGTCAGCAGTCCTCGGATCAACCACCTGTCCTTCAAACTCCCACACTCGCCGCCTCTGTCCCAACCACAAGCCGCCATGTCGTCTCTCTGTCGCTACGGAGAGGTGAGGGATCGTGTATATATATTTTTTTTCAAAGTCCGAAAATACGGCCTATCTCTTTTGGGTCCGGAAATATTCAGATACTGAGATTTTTTTTCTGGGGGGGACATTTCAGTGTAATATGCTGTGGAAGCATTGATGACGTCACTCTGTTTCCGATCTCTAAGAAAGGTGTACTATTTCCGGCTAAATGGAGCTTCGATACAGTTTCACATACAGTGCATTGTATGTTGATACTCGTATATGTATAACTATATCTACTATATATTTGTTGGTCCTTGGACATAGATGTTGACTTTTTTGGGGGGTGAATAAATAGATAAATTAATACATAAATGAGTAGATGAATGCATAAGTTGATAAGTGAATGTCAATAAATACAATATACATATACATATATATATACATATATATATATATATCTATATATATATATCTATATATATATATCTGTGTGTGTGTGTGTGTGTGTGTGTGTGTGTGTGTGTGTCTATGTGTTTGTGTGTGTGTGTGTATGTATGTATGTGATTGTTCTAAGACAGTAGCCTTGTTTTGAGTCTTTACCTACTCGTTCCTAACCAGAGTCCGAATATTCTCCTTTTCCTGAGTCCTTACATTAACTCCTAGCCATGAGTCCTTACGCTCAGTCCTAACACTGACACGTTACATTGAGTCCTAACACTGCTCTTATACTAACACTAGTCCTAACACTAGTTCCTGCACCGACTGCCAACACTGAATCGTTATTTTGCGTCCTTACACTGAGCCTCACTTAGTCCTTAGTCTT
>NW_028234440.1:13061697-13066697 GCF_977035675.1 Penaeus japonicus
TTTCCGGAGAAATCTTCGGTTCTCGCTCGTCGCTTCTCCGTTTCCTTTGGGCCTTGAGCTACGCCGTGCGCCGCCCTGCGATTTCGAGGGCGGGGCTAATTGGTTGGCTGTGTCTTGTTAATTATCGGTCTTCTTTTTTATTGTGGCCTTCTTGTGTCGTTATTGTTTTTATCATAACAATAATGATAAGGATTATTATCATGATTTTTGCTGGTTTTATTATTATTGTTGTTGTTGTTGCTTTTGTTGTCCAATTACTATCGTTATTATCCTCATTACCATTTGTTATTATCATCATATATAACAACATTATTACCATTATCATCATTATTGACAAAATCATTATCATAGATTCTTCTCCCCCCTCCAGCTCCTTTTCCTCTATCACCTCCTCTTCCTCCATTTCCCCCTCCGCTTCCACCCCCACCTTCTATAAAGTATCTCAAACTAACTCTTCATCCTTCGCTCCCTTTTCCCTCTCCTTCTACGCCCCCGAACCCTATCTCGCCGCCGAAAGATCCTCCGCCAGGATGAACGGCCAAAGCGAAAAACAGCTGTTACACACAACGCCATTCATACGCGTGAAAGTTAGTCAGTGTCATGTTCGGTACGGGAGCGCTGGCGGGGCGGCGACGCATCGCTTTCGAATTCCGCTCAAGTGTTGGGATTTCGGGGTAATTGTGTAGCAAAGTGCCCTCGTTGAAAATCCTCCGAAAATTGGTCTTACTGATGGTTTTCAATTTGATTAAAAGGGTATATGCTTTATGTAGATAACTAGCTAGGTATAGGTATTGATGTTTCCTTATATACACACATGCATACTCATATGTCTGTGTGTGTAGGTCTGTATATATATGTAAGTATGTATATATATATATATATATATATATATATATATATATATATATATATATATATATATATATATATATATATATATGTGTGTGTGTGTGTGTGTGTGTGTGTGTCTGTGTGTGTGTGTGTGTGTGTGTGTGTATGTATGTGTGTATGGTATGTGTATATAATATATATATATATATATATATATATATATATATATATATATATATATATATATATATGTATGTATATATACATACATATATATACATATGTATGTATATTTATCTATCTATCTATATCTATATATATGTATATATATATGCATATATGTATATATATACATATATATGTGTGTGTGTGAAATATGGTAGAATGCAGTAACGCATTTTAATATAGAAATACAAATTTTACCTCCCTGACCGGGACTCGAACCCGAGCCGTCAGATTGACAGACACAGTACTGAATCCAATAGACCACACGACCCACTAAAATAATTGTCTAACCAGACGCCTTACAACCGCCATGGAAATTACCTATTTGCTCATAGCAGAGTAGTGATAGCGAGGTTTTACAGACAATTCCCATGGGCACTCGGTAGCAATGAAATCAGAAATTCAAGTTCCAAATCAGGTATATATATATATATATATATATATATATATATATATATATATATATATATATATATATAAGCATACTTCTTCTTGCCAGAAAATAAGCAATGGTAAATGACAGCAAAGGATAAGCAGATTCTACATATAAACTGCAGCCCGACTCCCAAATTAATTCCAGCAGAATAAACCCGAAGCGACAGAGAGACAGAAGAGACCTCTCGCGTCTCGCTTTCTATCTGCTCTCTGGGAGAATTTGCTACAATACAATCTTTCTATTCGCTCTTAAATGTATATTTGTGGGTGTAATGATATATTGAAGTGTGTGTCGTTTTTCTTTCTTCCTAATGTACACAAAATTAGCGTGAGAGTGAATAATGTAGTTTATAATAATGTAGTTTAGCAGATATGCTTGTAATATAACTGACTCTCACTTTAAAAGAAGAAAAAACTGTTTTGAAAAATGCACTTGTTATGGATTACAACAATTTCTGAAAATGGAGTATGACAAAAATAGAAAATGATAAAAAATAGAATGACAAAGCAAGTCAGATACACCTTCTCTTTCATGATGCAGAGAAGGCATTCACGATCCGTTCATAATTGTTGTTGATTTTATATCAGTGAAGCATGTGTCTGTGTGTGTGTTTTTGTGTGTATGTGTGTGTGCCTGTGTGTGTGTTTCTGTGTTTTTATGTGCTTATATGTAGCTGTTCTATATTCATAACAACACTAACTCCTTCAGTACAAATATTCCTGTACCGCCCACTCCATAATGGTGAAATGAAAGGAAAATAAAAAAGAGAAAAACAGAAAGATGAAGAAACCACAGCACATATAGGACAAAAATGTCTGATCACACCGGAGAATAACGGGAATGTGGTTTAGGTGCGATTGATATTCGGGGAGAAATGGATGGGAATCGACGACGATAAAAAGCCGTGTTGGGGGGGGGGTGAATTGATATCTTTCATGGATAACTACGGGAAGAGAGGGTCCCTCGGGTGTCGGCCTGCGCGACACTGTATGCCGCACTCTGACACCTCGCCTACTACCATGTGTGTGTGTGTGTGTACCCACCCCACTCCTCCCCGCGGGGGAGAGAGAAAAATAAAAGGGGTGAGGAGAAGAGAGAGATTGGGGAAGATAGATAATAAGGGCAGAGAGAGATTGAGGGAGAGTTAAGAATAGAGAGAGAAGAGGGGAGGGGGAGAGACAGAGGGTGAAGAGAGAGATAGAGGAGGAAAGAGAGAGAGAGAGAGAGAGGAAAAGAAGATAAATATGATAATAAAAAATAATAATAAAAAAAAGACAGAGACAAAGCGAAAGAAAATGAATAAAGATGAGGCGATGCATAAAGAAAAGAGAAAAAGTGAGAGAAAGCATAAAATAATCTTAGAGAGAATAGACTAATGATACACTAGGTTTGAGAGACAGGCGGATAGACTGGAATGAGAAGAAAATGCTGGAGAGACACGGATGTGGACGGATAGAATATCGCTCCCGAGCACACGCGTTCAAGACTGTGACGTCACAGCGCTGTTCAGCCCGGCGGATGTGGAAGGAGAGAAAATGCGCTCCGATCACAGCGCTGTTCATGACGGTTAGAATTATCCCAGACGTTGGTCAACATGACACTCCATGCATGACACTCCTTTGATGGCTAATCCCGACGTTAGATTGTGATTAGAATATTAATAACTTACTCCATGCATGACACTCCTTTGATGGATGGTCACGTGTGATTGAGGAATACTTATACTTAAAAAAAATTGTACATTCAAATTATTCATAATGCGTTGTCTTTTTCTTTTCTTTTTTTTTTCTTTTTATTGTCTCTTTCTCTCTTGCTTCTTTTGGAAATCATTGTCTTCCTCGCCTCAACAGGAAAAATTGCTCACTTCCTCGCCTCAATAGACTTTACCATCGGGGGTGGTAGGCAGGGAAGGGGGGAAGGGGGGAGGTATGGGGGGAAAGGACGGGGCACACCCCGTGGGAGGTACCAGCTTTGTGGGAGAGTTGGTAGGCAGGGGAAGAAAAGAACTACCATAAGACTACCATACCAGGTTTTGTGGGAGGTGGTAGGCAGGGGAAGGGGGGAAGGGGGGAGGTGGGGGGAAGGACGGGGCCACACCCCCCGTGGGAGTAAAGGAGGGGAGCGCACAGGCCGCCGGCGAGGTGGGGGCAAAGGACGGGGCCACACCCCCGTGGGGAGTATATAAGGCGGCGAAAGTTTTGGTGAGGTGGTAGGCAGGGGAAGGGGGGAAGGGGGGAGGTGGGGGGAAGGACGGGGCCACACCCCCCGTGGGAGTATATAAGGCGGCGAAACCATGACATCCGAATCACTCTGTTCTGGAGATTCGCTCTTGTCGGACGTATTTTGTGTGTGTGTTTTAAGCTTTTGATAAGCAGAAAGGTGAGTTATACTTGATATACTGTCATCCAAGAGAGTTATATATTGGGGGGGGGGGGGCATTTAACGAAGGGTGGTTCAGGATGATGTAAAATACTTGTTTTAAATTATTTTAAATTGTGACAATGACGTAAATAGAGATTTAGAATGTCAAATATTCTAAAACCTCCAAAATGAGACTTAGAATGTATAATTCCTCTCCTCAAAGTAGCCGGCATGTCAAACAAATAATCATAATAATAACAAAGTAAATAAAAAAGAGATAAATAAGCCACACTAGCTTTCCTCATGACTGGACATAACAAGGCTTCGGAAACCAGATGTTAGAGCCACAGGGGAGCCACAGGGGAGCCACAGAGGAGCGGTCCAGGGTCCTCCTCCAGCATCAATAAGACGGTAGTTTACGTCTATAACTTATGCCTTTGGGGGAAAAATGACAGTAGTATCTCGCTATAAGGTCTTTTAAACATGAATACTTGTATTTTCTGTGGCACCAATAACCATCATAGTGCCATATCAATTTTCTACACCGAGAGCATTTTTTACAATATTTGAGGATTGATAGTATATTCATTTATTAAAAGGTTGTTTTTTCAACATTGGTGTTTTCTTGTATTATTGATTAAGTTGATAAAAGCTTTTGTTTTTCATACTATTTGTGTTTCTTCTAAGTCTGTCTGTATTATTACGACCATTTGTTTTCCATGGTATTATACTTTGTTGGTATATATTTTTCATAGACAAGGAAAAATATCCTGTGGATTAGTGTTTTAGTTCCATAAGCGCCTGTAATTATTCATAAAAAGATTGATATATCGAGCGACGATGTAGAGTGATTAGCTACACTGACTGGGGTTATTGTTCAGAGAGACGCGGGGAACTGAATCCGGCGATTATTCAGTAGAGAAGATGGTGTTCAATTGAACGAACGAAGTTGATTTTAATTTCCTTAGAAAATCGAGCAATTTGTTTACAGAAGGAGGAACAGGTAACGTATTCAAAATGTTCACGGGATAGAGTTCAAAAGTTCAAAAGATGAAGCCACCTGTTGCCTGCCTTCCCGAACGTGGCCTGTCCAGAGATCCCTCCTCTTCAGCCTGTAATGGCAATGCCGTCTGTTGCTCCCCGGGGT
>NW_028234440.1:13071697-13086973 GCF_977035675.1 Penaeus japonicus
GACGAAAACGAGTTTATGCTCTGAAATGGAAGAGGAAATAGGGCAGGTCGGGCTGGCAACGGAAGGAATATAACCTTGGACATTCAGAACTTACAGTCTAGAGTTATTTCTTTCGGTATTTGTGTAAGGCGAAAAAGAAAAGGATATATTCTTTTGTCGCATTTTTTCTATAGGATTAAATTTTAGATATTAGTTTGGTTTATACATATAGATTGATAATACTATTACTTTATTTTTGGGTTTCCTATATCTTTTATTTCCCTGTTCATCACTTCTTCATATATAAAAAAAAACATGAACACATATTAGTTAATATTTCTTTGATTTCCCACATCTCTTGTTCTCTTTCCATCCGCTATTCATTCATTTCATCTTAATTTTCAAAAAGTCAAACCAATAAACATACTAATGTTGTTCGCTTCGTACGATAAACATTTACAATCATAAAACCGGTATCTTAATTATCGGGAGTGCAGTTCCTTCCGGTAAATATCCCGGATGTAGCGCCCCATATATTTAGTAATGGTTAACTTCCTCATGACTCCAGTGTCCTGTCTCGAAGGGAAATTGGAGGAGCCATCAGCCTCATCTACGATCAAGCGTATCGAAGAGAGAGATGTGTGTCTATATGTACACACACAGAAAAAAAATATTTATTCGTATATATATATATATGTGTGTGTGTGTGTGATATGTATATATATGTATGTTTATATACAATGAAAATATATACATACATACATGTACCTACATATATGTATATAATATATATATATATAATATATATAATATATATATAAATATGATATATATTATATAATATAATATATATATATATATATATATATATATTATACATATGCACATACACACAACACACATATATATATATATATATATATCTATATATATATCTGTATATATATATATATATATATATATAATATGTAGTATATATATATATATATATATATATACATATATGTATTATATACACACCACACACACACACACAACACACACACATACACACGCATGCATATATATATATATATATATATATATTATATATATATATATAATATATATATATATATATATATATATATATATATATATACATATATATATATTATATATATATATATATATATATATATATATATATATATAAATATTATATATATATATAAATATATATATGTATATATTATATATATATATATACAATATATATATTATATATATATATATGTGTGTGTGTGTGTGTGTGTGTGTGTATGTATGTATGTATGTATGCATGTGTGTATGTATATGTATTTATATGTATATGTATATATATATATATATATATATATATATAATATATATATATATAATATATATATATACATGTATGTATGTATGTATGTATGTATGTATGTATGTATATGTATATGTGTCTGTGTGAGTGTGTATGTGTGTGTGTGTGCGTGAGAGAGAGAGAGAGAGAGAGAGAGAGAGAGAGAGAGAGAGAGAGAGAGAGAGAGAGAGAGAGAGAGGGGTGGGTGGGAGGGAGAGAGAGAGCAAAGGAGAGTGGTTACACTGCCCATACGTAGTTCCCTTCGTGTCTGAGTTTCACTTAGGATCCTCCTCACCTCCTTCTGAAGTGTGTCTCGACCCTTGTTTACGAAGTCCCGCGTCCCCACAAGGAAATATAAATAAGCCATCAGTTATTCTTTCCCATTGTCAACCGCGTCAAAGGTTATTACAAATATGCTGTTATCCCCCGTTCCCCCATGCCCCACCCCCCACACGCTACCCATACCCTGCCCCCTGCCCCTTCAGGAGTGCCAAAGGGAACATGACTTGTGGAATTCTGCTGACAAATATACCAGAACAATGAGTATCTTTTATTATTCCCATTGAGCCGAACTAACAAAGGGGCAGTATTTAACACATATCTCTCTATACACGTACTATATTTTCATCCCCAGATTAAGGCCAAATTATTGTATCTCCGTTGAATTATTGTATTTTTTTTTCTTTCATAAATGGGGCAGGAGGAGCGGAGTGGAATGGGCCCTGTTGCCAATTTTTTTTTGTTGTCGATGGTCGTTAGTGTAGTAAACAGCTTGTGATTAATAGTGCCAATATGATTTTCGCTTTCTTTGATATTGTTTTTGAGAGAATATACATTGAGAGAATATCCCCGTATCATTATTTTATTATACGAAGATTTAGTGTCACTGAAATTAACGAAAGGATTCATAAATATGTATCTTAGAACATAACTACCTCACGCAAAAATCTCAACATATTCATTCGCAATTCATTCACATCATAACATGCAAATGAGCTTGGGAAACTGAACTCAAGCGCAGTCAAATCACATGACATAAATATACATTCACACATACTGGTTGTCATACATGCACCATATCGCCTGGCCTACAATGCGTGAATGAGAGTGCATGAGAGAGAGAGAGAGAGCCTGGGCCGTTCGCCATGCACATCAGCGTGATGTCCTCCTTTATCCGTTGACAGTGGGAATCACGTGATGGAATAAAGAGGGAAGGGGGGAGGGGGAAGAAAAGGGGCTGAGTACAAAGCTATGTAAAAGGGGATGGGGGGCTACAGAGTCAGATTTCAATGATCATGCAGAGGGGAAGGGGAGGGGCGAAATGGGGGAAAGGGGAGAAGGGGAGAGGAGAGGAGGAAAATGAGAAAAAAAGACAAGGGAGGAGTGACTCCATGAACGAAGGAGGAAAACAAGAAGAAAGGAAAGGTCAGTGGGAATAATTCCATAAAAGAAGAATGGAGGAAAAACGGGAAACGGCCCCATGAGGAAAGGAGGGAGGAAAATGGTAGTGGGAGCCACCCCTCGAAGGCGGAGGAGGGAGAAAGGGGGCAAGGGGGCGTGGGGAGAAAGGGGGCAAGGGGACGTGGGGAGCAAGTCAGTAAGTGAGGAGGGGGGGAAGGGGGGGGAGGCGGTGAAGTGACACCAATGACATAATAAGGAAGATGGACGCGACTCTAGTCTCCGAGGCCTTTGTCACCGCTGTTCGCTGCCGTCGCCTTGGTGTCTGTGTTCCTAATTTCGTCGCCTTTGATATTCTGTTGTATTTTCTTTGCTCTCTTATCTCTCCTTTTAGCTTATTTTGTGTTCTTTTTCTATCACTCTTTCTCTCATTTTTTCCCTCATTCTTTCTTTCACTCTTTCTCCTATTATCTCTCTCTCTTTCTCTCTCTTTCTCTCTCTCTCTCTCTCTTTCTCCTGTTATCTCTCTCTCTCTCTCTCTCTCTCTCTCTCTCTCTCTCTCTCTCTCTCTCTCTCTCTCTCTCTCTCTCTCTCTCTCTCTCTCTCGCTCTCTCTCTCTCTCTCTTCTCTCTTCTCTCTCTCTCTCTCTCTCTCTCTCTCTCTCTCTCTCTCTCTCTCTCTCTCTCTCTCTCTCTCTCTCTCTCTCTCTCTCTCTCTCTCTCTCTCTCTCTCTCTCTCTCTCTTTCATAGCCTGTCTCTCATCCATCTTGCACTGTCACACACGCATAAAAACACGGAATGAAAAGATGGTGAGAGGAAAAGAGACGAGGGAGAAAGCAGGATAGAGAGAGGGGGGGGGGGAAGGAGGGAGAGAGCGTAGGGGAGGATAGAAAGAATAGGAGAGAGACGGGGGAAGAGGGAGGGATAAAAAAGAGAATTAGAATAAGGAGAGAGAGGGGGAAGAAGAAAGAGGAGTAAGAGAGAGAATAAGAATATGGAAAGAGAACAAGAATGTGGGTGAACAATCCGTAATAAATGAGATTTCGTGACGTCATCTTGGATATCATAACGCGATCCATCAGTCGATTTTGTTTGTTTATTTTGAAATTTACTTTAGAAATTCCGAAAATGCAAAGAAATGCAATTAGAAAATAAATACTACTAAAATGATGATAGTAATTGTAGTTATGATAATAATGGCAATAATAGTGTTATTGATAATAATATTATCAAAAATGATAATGGTAATGGTAATGTAAAAGTAATAGTAAAAACAAAAGTACGGATAATGATGGTAATGATAATGATAATAGTAATGATGATAATAATAATGCTAATAGCGGTAACGTTAACCATGTGTGTGTGCATATACATATATATATATGTATGTATATATATATATATATATATATATATATATATATATATATATATATATGTGTGTGTGTGTGTGTGTGTGTGTGTGTGTGTGTGTGTGTGTGTGTGTGTGTGTGTGTGTGTGTGTGTGAGGACGCCCATGTAATAAACACACCCCAAGTAGTATGTATTACCACTGATAAATAACATAATGACCGAATCTGAGTGCTCGGGCGCCCATCCCAAGTTAGCGAACCGAGATTGAGTCACTTCTCATTACGGAGTCCACCCAGCCAATCAGAGTGACACCGATGCACAGCGTGATTGCTTGGTCCGTTTCATTAATGTCCCCGGAATCAGCTGATCGTGTTCCTTTAAATGTGTGCGTGTGTGTGTGTTGAAGCCGGGGTGGGGATTGAGGGGGAGTGAGGGGTAGTTCTCTTTCTCTCTATCTATCTATTTATCTGTCTCTCTCTGTTTCTTTCTGTCTCTCTCTGTCTCTTTGTCTCTCTGTCTCTGTCTCTCTCTGTCTCTGTCTCTGTCTCTCTCTGTCTCTCTCTCTCTCTCTCTCTCTCTCTCTCTCTCTCTCTCTCTCTCTCTCTCTCTCTCTCTCTCTCTCTCTCTCTCTCTCTCTCTCTCTCTCTCTCTCTCTCTCTCTCTCTCTCTCTCTCTTTCCTTCGGTCTACGAGGAACTGGATCAAAATTATTAACCTGTTTTAGCCACATATTTTGATAGTTCCGTCTGCCACTGAAGTCCCACGCAGATAACAGACTAGAAATACGTACTTTTGTCTCAGCCATTCATTTTCTCGTGGGATTTCAACTTGTGACTTTCCTTTGTTATTGAACATCTGGTTCTCTCGCCTCCCCCCCCACACCTGCCTTTCTCTCCATCTAACATCATATTTAGCCTCGTTGTCGTCTTCGCCCTTATCATCTATTCTTGGTCGCCATTTTTTTTATTTATGCAAGACGTTTTCGTGCAATCATTGCTGCAACAGGTGGTCGAATCCAAGACATTGTGGCCGGTTCTAAATAGGGCGGGGGGGACTCTATCTAAACCTTTCTAAATTTTCGAACTCTCTATCTATGTCAAAATCTCATCTGATGATTGTCCCAGAAAATAAAATCTCTTCTCCCCCTCTGCTCTTTTACTTTTTCCTATATTGTCCACTTAAACTATCCCATCTTTCAATATCTGGACAATTTATCTGTCTATTTATCTGTCTATTTCTCTCTCTCTCTCTATATAATATATGAAAATATATATATATATATAAAATATATATATATTATATATATATATATATCTATCATCCTCTCGGTCTCTCCTCTCTCTCCCTCTCTCTCTCTCTCTCTTCTCTCCTCATCTCTCTCTCTCTCTCTCTACTCCTTCTCTCTTCTCTCCTCTCTCATACTCTCTCTCTCTCTCCTCTCTCGTCTCCCTCCCTCTCTCTCTTCTCTCATCTCCGTCCTCATCCTCTTCTTCGCTTCTCTCTCTCTCTCATCTCTCCGTTTCTCATCGGCTCTCTCCTCTCTCTCGTCTCTCCTCCCCTCTCTCTTCTCTTCCTCTCATCATCTCTCTTCTCTCTCTCTCTTCACCCTCTCTCTCTCTCTCCTCTCTCCCCTCCCCTCTTCCTCTGCTCTCTCTCCTCTCTCTCTCTCTGTCCTACTATCTCTCTCCGATTCTCGTCCCTCCGTCTCTCCGTCTCTCTCTTCCTCCCCTCTCTCTCCTCTCTCTCTCTCATCCTGTCCTTTTCGGTCTACGAGGAACTGGATCAAAATTGATTATCATGTTTTAAAAGTCCACATATTTTTGATAGTTCCGTCTGCACACTGAAGTCCCACGCAGCTAACTGACTAGAAATACGTACTTTTGTCTCAGGCCTGCTTGTTCCTCCCCCCTGGGATTTCAACTTGTGACTTTCCTTTGTTATTGAACATCTGGTTCTCTCGCCTCCTCCCCCCCCCCCCCCCCCGCACCCCCCCCCCCCCCCCCCAACCTCCTTTCCACTCCATCCAACCTCACATATTTAGTTAGCCTCGTGTCGGTCTTCGCCCTTATCATCTATTCTTGGTCGCCATTTTTTTTATTTATGCAAGACGTTTTCGTGCAATCATTGCTGCAACAGGTGGTCGAATCCAAGACATTGTGGCCGGTTCTAAATAGGGCGGACTCTACCTTTCTAATTTTCGAACTCTCTATCTATGTCAAAATCTCTCTTTCTATATCTGTCTATCTGTCTATTTATCTGTCTCTTTCTCTCTCTCTATATATATATATGTATATATATATATATATATATATATATATATATATATATATATATATATATATATCTTTCTCTCTCTCTCTCTCTCATCCTCCTCTCCTCTTGCCTTTCTCTTTCCTCTTTCTCCTATTTTTCTCTCATCTATCTATCTACTATCTATCCCCACGCTCTCTCTCTCCTCTCTCTCTCCTCTCTCACTCTCTCTCCTCTCTCCCTCGTCTCTCCTCCTCGTCTCCCTCCTCTCTCTCTCCCTCTCCCTCTCGCTCTTTCTCTCTTCTCTCTCTCCTCTCTATGTATATTTATATATATATATATATAAGTATATATATATATATACTAATATTTAGATATATATATATATATATATATATCTTCTCTTTCCTCGCATCTCTCTCCCTCTAACTCTCCTCCTCTCTCTCTCTCTCTTCTCTCCTCTCTCTTCTTTATTATATATAATATATATATATATATTATAATAATATTATATATATATATAATATCACACACCCACACACACACCACACACACCACACACCACACACACACACACACACATAAATATATATATAATATATATATTATATATATATTATATATATCTATATATATGTATATCTTTCTCTCTCTCTCTCTCTCTCTCTCTCTCACTCTCCACCCCTCCCTCTCTCTCTTTCTCTCTCTTCCGCTTTCGCTTTCTTTCTGTCACCTATATATTGTAGAGAATCGAGGTGCCTGCTTTTTATTTATTGGCGATGCTTTGGTCTACTACGAGCTGTGTTCGTGATTTTGTCGGGCCTCTGTAGTTCAGCTTTCTTTTTATCTTTAGATCTCTATTTTCTTATCTTTCTGTCTATATACGTATATGAATACCATTTTGTAAATAGATGTGTTTGTTTGTATGTGAGAGAGAGATAAACAGGTAGACAGGCAGACAGATAGAAATAGAGCGAGAGAGAGAGAGACAGATAGGCAGGCAGATAAATAGAAAGAGAGAGACAGACAGACAGGCAAACAGGCAGATAAATGGAGAGAGAGAGAGAGAGAGAGAGAGGGGGGGGGAGAGGGATAGCAAGAGAGAGCGAGAGAGAGAGAGAAAAAGAGAGAGAGAGGGAGGGAGAGAGAGAGAGAAAAAAAGAGAGAGAGGGGGAGAGAGGGAGGGAGAGAGAGAGATAGAGAGAGAGAGAGAGATAGCAAGAGAGAGAGAGAGAAAGATAGATAGACAGAGAGAGAGAGAGAAAGAGAGAGAGAGATAAACAGACAGACAGATAGAGTGAGATGGAGACAGACAGCTTGCCATACCAACACGCTGTCAGTATCCACAAGAACCCCAATAACGCACACCATTATTATAATTAGCGAGCCGACCCGTACGCGACAGACATGGCGGACGGCTGTCAGGATGATGGACAGCGGGCCATCAGTAATGTCCTCCCGAGCAGTTGGATCTCATTAGAGCCCATCTCGCTGCTGGGATTTCATGCAGCATCTCGCACATGGGCGGATGGGAGGGGGAGGGGGAGGGGGAGGCAGGATGGAAGGTGTGGGTGTGTGTGTGTGGGAGGAGGGTGGGGAGGTGGCGTGTGTGGTTGGAGTAGTGGAGTGAGGGATTGGGAAGCGTGTGTGTGTGTGTGTGTTTATATCTATACATATATATATATACATATAGATGGATATGTGTGTGTGTGTGTATATATATATATTATATATATATATATATATATATATACCTATATATATATATAGATATATGTATTGTATAAATATATATAGGATATCCTTGTCTCTCTCTCTCTCTCTCTCCTCTCTCCCTCTCTCTTCTCTCTCTCTCTATATACTATATATATATATATATATATATATATAATATAATATAATTCATATTATATAACTATATATAGATAGTATATATATATAGGCACACTAATACACATATATACAGAAACAAAAGTAAATCTATATGCATGCTGCCGTGATGAAGTTCCATGTCTGGGAAAGAGTCTACATCAACTTAATTTTACGAGACAAATATTACCATCACATTTGATGAGAGAAATGTACTTTCTCCACAATAAAGCGAAGTGGGTGACAGTACTGGTCGGTTCAGTGTCCAATGCTGTGTCTACGTGAGAAACTAACTTCATTTTTTCTGCTTTGCCGCCCGCAGAAAAGTAACAAATGTGAATGATTAAGCATGTTTGCGAGTCCGACCGATTGGCCTACATGTACACACAAACGCACGCACGCACGCACACATAAACACCGACACACACACATAACCACAAACACACCCTGTACATTCCTTATTGCTCTGCAAATCACTCCTCCTTTCTTTCTTCATTCACTCTTTTTCGTCCATTTTTTTATTCATATGAGAGAGAGAGAGAAAGGGAGAGAGAGAGAGAGAGAGATAGGAAGACAGAGACAGAGAGAGAGAGAGATAGGAAGACACACACACAGAGAGAGAGAGAGAGAGAGAGAGAGAGAGGGAGAGAGAGAGAGAGAGAGAGAGACATGAAGAGAGAGAGAGAAAGAGAAAGAGAGAGACCATGTGTGTGGGTGTTTTCCGTGTGTGGGAGGTGTGTTTTGTGTGTGTGTGAGGTGGAAGTATTAATATTACATATATTACCATTATTATTATTATTATTATTATCATCATTACTGTTATCATCATTATAACATTACTAACCTTACCATTCTTATTATTGCTATCATTATAATTGTTATTATTATTACCATTATCATTATTGTTATCATTATTATTGTTGTTATTATTATTGTTGTTATTATTACCATTATTATTATTGTTGTTGTTATCACCATCATCATCATTATGAGTATTAATATTCTATCATTATCATCATGATCATTATTACCAATATTAACATTATCATTAAACATTATTGACATTATCATTATCATTATCATTACTATCACCATCATTATCCTTATCATCGTTACCCTCCTCCCCTCATCCCCCAATTCCCCGGCTGACCGCCTCCCCCCCCCCCTTCCAGACCGCAATGAGCTCCCTCCTGGCCAGCGAAGACTTCTCGATGGTGCGAAGCCTGGTCGACGAAGCCAGGTTCTTCGTCTACGCCTACAACACGACCACTCTGGTCACGACGGCTGGCTTGGCGCTGGGGATCTTCTTCATCGTGACAGCGCTGGTCTTGTACTTCTACTACTACTCGACTACAACCGGGAGGTCTGGCGGAGAGTGGGAGTACTCAGGTAGGTGTGTGGGGAGGGGGGGGGGGTAGGGTGTGAGTGCGGTGGGGGAGGGGGGCTGGAGTGACTGGTGTGTGTGTCTGTGTGTGTCTGTGTGTTGGGTCGAGGGGCTGGGGTGTATGGGGGTGGGGTGGAGGGAGGGGAGGGAGGGAGGTAGGGAGAGAGAGAGGGAGGGAGGAAGAGAGAGAAAGAGAGAGACTGAGAACAGGCATGTCTTTGCGTGAGTGTTATTAGTTATTACTATAACGTTTATTATCATCATTATCATTATCATCATAACCTATTATTATTATCATTGTATTATCATTATCTTGGACATACTCCTCTTTATTATTGTTATCATCATTGTTATCAGACTGATCATTATCAATATCATCCCAGTGTAATTATTGTTACAATCATCGTGTTTATCACTATCATTATAATTTTATTACTATCAATATCATTATCAGTATCAGTGTTATCATCATCATCATCAGCAGCAGCATAATAATGATAATAATAACCCTCACCATCATCACCACTATCGTTATCATTATCAATATTATAATTATTCATATGTATAAGTCAGTGAAATATATCATTAAATCATCAATTTATCTCAAAAGAAAAAAAGTAAAGTAAAAGCAGATTCCCCATCTTCAGATTTTGTCATAAGTCTTAGACAAGCGCTTATCTGAAGTAGCAGGGATGTTATACATGATCTTCTAATGTGCATATCACCACATTAAGTCCTTTTCAACAATAATACAATGCCTATAATTTGTTTCCCTGGCGATTGACATCACTCACAGCCACGAATCACTCCCGTCTAATCATCTCTCAGTGACGTATATACATTGAAGTATTCAGCATGCAACAGCTGCCAGGCAAATCCTATCTACCTATCTCTTTCCCTCCCGTCCTTCATCCCCTCCCATTTTCTTCCTCTCTCACTCTCTTTGCTTTCCTCCTCTTCACGTGCCCTTTTTTCCTTTCCCCTTCTGCCTCTCTCTTACTCTCTCTCTTTTCTCTCTCTCCTCTCTCTCTCCTCTCTCCTCATTTCTCTCTCTTCTTCTCTCTTCTCTCTCTCCCTCTTTCTCTCTCTCCTCGTCTCTCTCTCTTCTTCTTCTCTCTCTCCTCTTCTCCTCTCTCTCTCATCTCCTCTCTTTCTCTCTCTCTCTCTCTCTCTCTCTCTCTTTCTCTCTCTCTCCTTCTCTCTCTCTACTCTCTTTTCTCCTCTCACTTCTCTCTCTCTCTCTCTCTCTCTCTCTCTCTCTCTCTCTCTCTCTCTCTCTCTCTCTCTCTCTCTCTCTCTCTATCTATCTATCTATCTCTCTCTCCTCTCTCTCTCTCCGTCAGACCACCTACCCACCCTCCCTCCCTCTCCCCCTCCCCCAAACCCTCACACCCACTTCCCTCCATCCCCTCCAGCCCCTCCACCAGCTAACCCACCCTCTCCCCTCGCCCTCCAGGGAACGACTACAGCAGGTACGACTACGTAGCAGACATTCTGGGCTACTTGGAGAAGGCGTTCATTGACTACGGCGTGGAGCAAGAGGAGTGTCGCCGACGCTTGGTGTGTGAAGCTCACCTGCCCAACGCTCACCTCACCAATAAGCCTGTAGTCGACACGCTCACCCATCTCGTGAGGTGCGTCGAATGAGGGGAGCTTTGTCTGCCTGCCTGTGGATATGCATGTTTTTTTGTTTTTTTTTTCGCTTCTCTTTCTGTGTCTGTCTACCTGTTGATATATCTACCTGTCTGTCTACTCATATACTTGCCGTCTCTCTCTCTCTCTCTCTCTCTCTGTATCTCTCTCTCTCTCTCTCTCTCTCTCTCTCTCTCTCTCTCTCTCTCTCTCTCTTCCCTTCCCTTCTCTTCTCTCTTTCTCTCTCTCTCTCTCTATCTATCTATCTATCTATCTCTATCTCTATCTCTATCTCTATCAATCTATTTATTATATATATATATATATATATATATATATATATCCTATATAACTATATATATATATATATATATAGTACTATATATATATATATATATACAATGTTATATATATATTCACTATTTATAGGTATATAACTCATGCATTTGTGTGTGTTATTACATATAATGTATGTATATATAACTGATAATATATATATATAATATATATTATATATACTCACTAATATAAGAATATATGTGTTGTGTGTCGTGTTGTGTGTGTGTGTGTGTGTTGTGGCTGTGTGTGTTGTGTGTGATTCGGTATATCTTATATATATATATATATCATATATATATTGATATTATATATATATATATATATATAATATATATACATATATATACTCATATATATATATATATATATATAATTTATGTGGTAAAATACTAATAATCTTCATGTATATATATACGCACCGACTTATAAATACGTTATATATATATATATAGTAGACTTATATCATATATGTGTGTGTGTGTGTGTGTGTGTGTGTGTGTGTGTGTGCTGTGTGTGTGTGTGTGTGTGGTGTGTGTATTATATATATATATACTATATATATATATCATATATATATATATATCGTGTTGTGTGTGTGTGTGTGGGTGTGCTGTGTGTAGTGTGTGTACTGTGTGTGTGTCCCCGGTGTGCGTATGGATATATATATATATATATATGATAAGATGGTATCTAATAGTAAAGCACTATTAACCTATATACTAAATTATTTTTATTAAAAAAAACCGCTCCCTGACCCTCCCCCCCGCGCCCGACAGGTACGGTATCAACCTATATTTATAATATATCTAGAGATATAATATATATAAATGATCCTAAACATATATATATATATATATATATATATATATATGCACATATATCTATCTATTGATACTCCAATCTGTCCTTCTCTTTCCTATTCCTCACTAAGCCTCCCCGCTAATCGCTTTCATATCAGAGGCATCGTTTCAAGCACAAACGCTGGAGTGCAAGACAACAAGCGAGTAGCGAGGAAATGCCGTTGTGAGGATACTAAGAAATGCCCATTTTATTATGAACTCGAAATTATCTTTTCACTAATATGTTGAGATGGGAGGGACTGGAACCCGTCGCCTTATCTTTCTTTATTCATGGAGAAGGCTACTAGCACCTGTAATCTAGATTACCTTTGGAGTTACAAAACTGAGTTCAGGTACGATGTATGGCGTAGAGTAAGATTTAGTATGAGAGCAGATTAAGGATTCGGTTCGTGTTGCCTATTTCTTGACTTCCAGGACAGTCCCTTTTTTTTTTTTTTTTGTTCCATTTATCTTCTCTAAATCCCTCTCTTTTCTTCCACCCAATTCTCAGCCAAGTGACGGACGAGGATGTAGCGGTAGCACAACCCCACGACGCCGCAACTGCACAGAACCTACAGCTGGCAGCACGACACGGCCTAGAGGTACAGGAGTGCCAGGCGTACGAGCAAGCGTGTCCACATGTCGCGCTATCAAACGTGGTTCACAAAGCGCGCTAAAAGAAAAGAAAACAAACGTAGCTACCAACTAGGCCATCATCACAACGTGACCCAGTTACAAGAAGTGAAGTTTAGACATATATGTTGTATTTTTCTCTCTCACCCTCTCTTTAGAGCGGAAGGAAATCATCTTGTTTGATATTTAGTGCGTTTTTCTGAAAGACAACAGAAGTAATGCAGTATGATAGACACGTGTTGTAGGCATGTCAGTATGAATTTGAAGTCAAAATGCAGGTAAATATTAAATGTTTAATTGTAAATTCCACTGAAAATCGTATGGTTTCAAGCGACAGGAGGTTGTTAAAATTTTGCTATTAAATTTATATTGAGTTCTTGAAGACCTGCTATGTTATAAATGTATTTTCGTAATCGTTCCAGAGAGTCAAAAAAAATGAGAGATTATAAATTTTGACCCCCCACTCAACTCTTCCCAATCGTTCCCAAACCTTCTCAAAACCCCCTTACCCCTACACCCCCTTCCCTTCCCCTACCCCTCCCCTTCCCTCTGCCTCCACCCAAAATGTCCCTCCCTCACCCCCCCCCTCCTCCCTTTCCCTCAGTCTGTTGATCATTATCATCATCATTCCTTGTTATCACAATTTCAGATGTTTCCTTATCTCTGAAATACACGTCCATTTGCAAAGAAGCAATCAAAGAATGCATGTTCATCATGCACTGAAATACCAGGCCAGTATATTTGCAAAGATGTTATAGTTTAAGTTAGACGTGTTAGCAGAGGAAACTACACTCTGCAGTATTTTCTGTGTCCATAAACTATTTATTCCGATTATTTATTTAACAATATTGTCTATTGTTACTAACCTATAATTGTTGTTTTGTTTTATGTTTGTGTTGTTGTTCATGTATTTGTTGTTTAAGTGTCACACATTGCATGTTGCGCTTGGCTGGATATTCGTATCTTTTTTAATAAAATTTAGCAGGAATTTCTTGCTCTCAGTATTTGTCAGCTAACGACGTGGAATGTGAATTGTTGAGCTTGTATAATAAATTGTTCTTATATTAGTATGTGTTTATTATCTCTCTCTTTATCTACATTTCTCACTCCATCTCTTCCAATCTGTCTATTTTATCTATTTCTCTCTTTCTATTTCTCGTCTTTCCTCTCTCCTATCTATTCCCATTTTTCTGTCTCTCTCTTTCTCTCTCTTTATCTCTCTCTTTCTCTCTCTCTCTCTCTCTCTCTCTCTCTCTCTCTCTCTTTCTCTCTCTCTCTCTCTCTCTCTCTCTCTCTCTCTCTCTCTCTCTCTCTCTCTCTCTCTCTCTCTCTCTCTCTCTCTCTCTCTCTCTCTCTCTCTCTCTCTCTCTCTCTCTCTCTCTCTCTCTCTCTCACTTTACCCTTTCATTATAAAACCTTAGGAAAGCATGATAAAATGAAAATAAGAATTCAACATTAATGTGATATCTACTCATTTATCATTTTTTATACGAAGATCAAGGGAAAATCTACCCTAATCTCAAATCAAAATAAATAAACATAAACATTTAAGCAAAAGCGACACACAAAGTTGCCAAAATAAAGGAGAAAGATAAACTTACAATAACGAAGGGAAGAAAGCAAAGTGGAAAAGTTATCCCTGTCACCCAAGATCAAATTCTAAATTCAATCCTTTGCGGTCACTTTTCGGCCCAAAGAAAATAAAGTTTTCGCCGAAGCAAACCAATAAACACACAAAAGTTTTTCAATCTCCCTGAAACAAAGCAGGAAAATGTGGCAATATGCCTACACGACAATGCTCTGAGTGAGTGCAACTGTGTGGGACGTGTGTGTTATTTTGTGAATGTAGAGTCACACTTACTGGTGATGAGCGCTTTTCGAGTTTTTATTTTTTTTTTATTTTTTTTTTTTTATTTTTTTTTTTTTTTAAGTGCCAAATGCAGTAATTGGCATCTCAACCGTCGCAGGGTGAAATAGTGTATTTTACCCTATTTATTTTTGTATCATTCTAGTGACTTGTTAATGTTAATGACTAACTATTGTTTTAGAAATATATTAGTGAGTTGACAATTAAACGAAATGTGCGATAGCATGTTATTTAACCTTTTTACAAGGAACCGGGGTCAGTAGAGGTATAACAATAGCCTTTCTATAGGTCTCAAAACTTTCCCTGGAAAGAATATGTAATTGAATTATATGGACCAAACTTTACTTTCCTGTACATCAATGCATAACGTC
>NW_028234440.1:13094573-13097073 GCF_977035675.1 Penaeus japonicus
TATATTTTTGTATATATAAATATATAATATATATTTAGCTTTAAATAGTGATATATAATAATATATAATATATATATATATCATTATATATTGATATATAAATGTGTTAGTATATATTTATAATATATATATATATATATTATATAATAAATATATAAAATATAAATAACATTTTGATATAACTATATTAGAATATCATAAAATATAAAAATATTTATAGATTAGATAATACATAGTTATATATATAATAATAAATAGTATATATATATAGATATATTATATATATATATATATAATATAGATAGATGTATGATAGATATATTTATATATAATATAAATATTGATACATATTATACAAATTAAAAACAAACATACACACACATACACCACACACATAACACACACATTTATATATAAATTATATATAATAAATGTGTGTGTATGTGTCATTTGAGATGTTGTGTGGGGGAATGTTTGTGTGTGTGTGTGTGTGTGTAAATATTTATTTATATATATATATATAATATATATATATAATAAATATATATAAATAATATAAACAAAATATAATAATATATAAAAATATATAAAAATTATATTAAATGGTATTATAATTATTTTGATATTTATACTTATATTGATTTATAAAGATATATATTTATTTTTATTTTTTTATATAGAGAGAGAGAGAGAGAGAGAAGAGAGAGAATAGAGAGAGAGAGAAGAGAGAATCAGAGAGAGATTTGAGTAGTAGTGTGTGGTTTGTGTGTGGTGTACCTAATGTATATCGTATATTAAATAGATATTTAAAATAATAATATATACTAAAAGTAAAATATAGATATATAATATATTATATATTACCATATAAATATCAGATTAGATAATAGAATAATGAAAATAGATTAGATATAGATATGGAGTGTGTTGATAGTGTTATTGTGATATGTTTTGTGTGTGTTTTGTGTGATTGTGTGTGTGTGTGTGTGTGTGTGTGTGTGTGTGTTTTGTGTGGGTGTTGTTTGTGTGGTTATATATATATATATATATCATAATATAATATATATTATAATATTTATACAATATATTTGTGTGTTGTGTGTATACCCTAATATAATATTCATATTATAATGCCCACAGAAACTAGCCGTGACCTAACAGTCGGTTTCCCCACAGAATCGGAATAGATTGAAGACTCGAGCATAACCGTGACAGTGATTCCTCGAAGCGTGATAGATAGATCTCGTTAGTTCGGCAGATAGATGGGCCTCGACGCGAATAAATATCTCGAGAAACAAAAGCTGAGACTCTGAGACGTCAGATTCCAATACACACGTCTCTCATTTTTTGAAAATACAAAAAAATCAGGCAGAGGCTTTGATAACTAAAGCACTCCCCCCTTTCATAATTTATTAAATGCTTAATTTTTTTGTGACCTTCTTTTCTTCTTTTTCTGTCCGCAGACGAAACGGCCGTCCTCCTGCCTTCCTCCCAATTCACGGCCCGAGACTCCTCAATAATGGATATCCGCATCGTGACGTCATCGCTATTGATCACTGCCCTGCTCATGACGTCATCGCTAACGTCACCGGCTGCAGGCAAGCTTCTGATTGGCCAATCGCCTCGGAGGACGATGACTGATTACGATGCTTGGGCGGCTGACCTGGTAAGGCCACAGCGCTTGTACCTGAGCGCCGCTGTTGTGTGCATGGATGTGCGTATGTGCGTGTGTGTGTGTGTGAGGGAGTAGCTGTTTGTTTGTGTGTTTATCAACGTATGTGTGTTGTGTTTGTGTCTGTATCAATGTGTGATGTGAGAGACAGAGAGCGAGCGGATGGTGTGATTTGTAACTGCATGTATGTTTTCGGGTACATGCATATTGTGCACACTCATGCATATGTGCATGGACTTGTGCGAATTTATATCCATATGCAAACCCTCTCCCCCACCTGACAGGCACTCTGAATGCCTCCATCAACTATACAAAGCCTATGGATATTATAGAGTTGCATTCAACAGAAAGGTATTCTTATTACACTTATACACTTACCCTTTTCAGGTTGACCACTCAAATTACGGCTCACTCATTTTCGTACGGGGGGGGCGGGGGGGTCGAGGCGGGTGGGGGGGGGTCGGGGGTTTTTGGTTTTTGGTTGGGGGGTGGGTGGGTGGGGGGGGCATGTGTCGGTCTGGGAAGATTCAGTAGTGTGCGAGGAGTGTTGTTCCTCATTCGTATGTCATTCATTCATCTCCTAACTCTAAACTGTACTGAGACTCACTTATTTACCTTGCCCACTTATCAACCTCACTCACCCCAATTTAAACTTTCCTCACTCGTTTTGGGGCAGTCATTTACATTTTCACTGACAATTTATCACTAAGTAACTTTCACTCACTCAATTATTATCTCACTCATTTATTTACTCACTCTTAACCCACACACCCAACTGTCCCCTTATCCACACACTCACTCACTCACTCACTCACTCACTCACTCACT
>NW_028234440.1:13122073-13132073 GCF_977035675.1 Penaeus japonicus
CTCGTAAACTTATTTTGTGTATAGTGGGTTTTTCTGTCATGATAACACACACACACACACACGAGAAAACGAAGCAACAGTTTCGAAATCCACCGGGATTTCCTCTTCAGGTCTATACATTATTATGATTATTATTATAATTTTTACTGTTATTAACAATAGTTGTAGTAGTTGAAGTAGTAATAGCAGTAGTAGATGTGGTAGTAGTATCATCATTATTAATCATTATCATTATGAATTTCTATCCCTTTTATAATTGATATATTTAATATCGTCATTATAACTATTGTTATTTCTAATGGTATTGATGTTTTTTTATTGATATCTATATTTTTTTATTATCATTTCATTACCACCATTATTATTGATATCATCATCATCATTGTCAGTATTCTTTTTGTTACTATTAACATTTTCATAATCTTCATTATAGATATCAATATTCGTTATCATTGTTATTGTTACCATGTTATTGATGCTATTAACATTATTGTTAGCACTTTTATTACCATCATTTATTGTCAGCATTTATTCATTATTACTGTTAATATATTAGTAGTATTAGCATCATCAATATCATCATCATCATTCTCATCATGATAATCATTTTGATATTATTATTATTATTATTATTATTATTATTATTATTATTATTATTATTATTATTACTATTATTATCATTAATGTTATTATCGATAATCATAGTAGCAGTTATGTTGTTGTCAATGTCATTGTTATTATTATTTCTATGTATCATTAATTATTGTAATATTCATTGTTGTCATTGTCTTTATTGTTATTATTATTATCAACATTAATGATAATAACCACAATGATAATCATTGAGGTTATCATTATTATTATTAATAATGATAATGATAACATTATTATTAGTGCTATTATTACCACCGTTTAACTACTGTTAATTTTATTATTATTATAAACATTATTTTATTTTTTATTATCATTATTATTATTATTATTATTATTATTATTATTGATATCGTGATTGTTACTATTACCATTGTTAGCGTTATTGTTATCATTATTACTACTACAACTACTGCTACTATTGATGTCCTTATTACCATTATCAATATCATTGCTTACATCATTTTTATTATCTTCAGTGTCATCACAATCATTGTTATTAATGTTGTTGTTAATAGCCTTATTATCACCATTATTGTCGTTTCGTTGTTGTTATAATTTTCTTTTTTTCTGCTGTTATTATTTCTTTGTATTTTTAGCATTCATATTATCCATATTTCGTTTTATTTTTATTGTTCTATTACTTGATTATTACTGATGATGATGATGATGTTAGATTGTTTTGTTATGATTGTGATGATGATGATAATGGTGATTGTCACTATTATTGTTATGATTATCATTGTCATCATTATTATTATTGTCCTTTTTATATTATTGTTGTTATTATTATTGTTATTATTATTATCACTGTTATTATTATTACTATTATTGTGATTATTATCATTATCGTTATCATCATTGTTATTACTATAGTTAATAATGATGATAATAATATTAACATTATTATTATTGTTAATGATAACAAAAATAATGATAACAGTAGTAATGATAATAACAATAATAATATCATAATTATTATCATTATTTTTATTATTATTATCATCATCACAATTATCATCATTGTTATCATTATTATCATTGTATTATTGGTGTTGTTGTAGATCTCGCTGTCTCCCTTATTGTTCTTCTTATACATACCTATCATTCTCCTCGCCACCTCCTTGTCCCTAACTCGCCCTCTCGGCCGCCTCAGACCCCCCAACGGGTCGCCCAGCCCACGGCGCCAACAAACGCCTTTACTTCGACGTCAACGATGTCCCTTTGGACCACTCGCTCCTCGGGGCGGAAATCCAGGTCCATCGCCAGCCCGGCTTCGACGAGGTGGTCACTCTGCACGTGTACGTCATCACGGACGAGCAAGGGTATGTGCGGAGGCTGATGCTGTTCTTCTGGCCTTGGTTGTGTTTTGTGTGTTTGTGGGGCGGGGAGGGGGGGGATGTGTGTGTGTGTGGCGGGGAGGGGGGGGGGGGATGTGTGTGTGTGGGGGGGGGGGGATGTGTGTGTGTGGGGGGGGGGGTGTGTGTGTGTGTGTGTGTGTGTGTGTGTGTGTGTGTGTGTGTGTGTGTGTGTGTGTGTGTGTTTTGGTGTTGTTGGGTTCTGAGTCTGTAATTGGTGATCGTATTTTTTTTTTTTTTTCTCAAATTAACTCTTCATAAACTTATGTCATATATAAACCCAAACCACATTCATGAAAATCGCCACAACTCTACACCGTAAACACCAACAAGTAAAAGAAGAAGCCATCCAAACCTCCTAAAAACTTGAGTAAAACACTCAAACCAATTCACAAAACCCTGGAATCACAAGGACCACTAATCAAACCAACCTTCCTATCAGGAGCGAATCGCGGGTGGCGCGCGTGTCCCTGAGCGAGCCCGGCTGGGTCACGGTCAATGTCACGCGGCCCGTCCTGTCGTGGCTCATTTTCCCGGACACCAACTACGGCCTCAGGTTGGCGGTCACTTCGCCTGGTTACAGTGAGTTGCTGTGTTATTTGATGCTTCTTTTAGGTGATTTTGTTTAAGTTTTGGGGGATGTATTGTTAATATTATGGCGAGTCATCGAGTTCGTTCTTTTTTTTTTTGTAATGAAGGAAATTTTTGGTTTATGTATGACTGCAATTTCGTATAGTATTTACATATTCGACCATTTCTGAAGCACATTTCATGATATCGAAAAAAGGTTTGCCAATAGCAAGTCATTAGCCTAGAATCTATGAAACGTATTTTACTCTGCAGAACACGAGCGGCATTTCCATGAGGTGGGAATATCCGGTTCTCATGACGAAGAAGATTACAGGCCCTTCATGGTCGGCTTCTTCGCCCTGCCAGGAAGCGCGCACAAGAAGAGGATTCGAACTGCCCGCTCCTTCCCGAGGCCTTCCGTCAGTAAGCCCAGGCCTCCCAGTAGTAGGCCGAGGAAATACAGAGGTCAGTCTGGTTGTGTGTCTGTCTGTCTCAATATAGAGCTCCTCTCTATTTTTTTTTTTCTCTCTCTCTCTCTCTCTCTCTCTCTCTCTCTCTCTCTCTCTCTCTCTCTCTCTCTCTCTCTCTCTCTCTCTCTCTCTCTCTCTCTCTCTCTCTCTCTCTCTCTCTCCTCTCTCTCTCTCTCTCTCTCTCTCTCTCTCTCTCTCTCTCTCTCTCTCTCTCTCTCTCTCTCTCTCTCTCTCTCTCTCTCTCTCTCTCTCTCTCTCTCTCTCCTTCTCCCCTCTCTCTCTCTCTCTCTCTCTCTCTCTCTCTCTCTCTCTCTCTCTCTCTCTCACTTGGTATTCGAGTTCCGTATTGGTCATCTTTTCTTCCCCTTCTTTTTCTGTTTCTCCTTGTTTTCTTTTTTCTTATTATTTTCTTCATCTTTTCTTTTTTTGTTGCGTTCTTATTATTATTATTTATATTATTTTTATTACTATTCTTCCTCCTCCTACTCTTTTTCTTCATCTTAATCACTGTTATTGCTGTTCTAGTTATAATTGTTGCAGTATCCGTGCCATGCCGGAAGTCACGGTGGAATGATGATCAAACAGTTGCATTCACACAAATGTCACTGAAGATTAAGAATAAAATAATCACACTAGCAATATAGCGTTGTAGTCCCAATGTCAGAAATGTAAAGAGGTGTGTTTATTTCGAAATGCTAGAGTTACATAGCTCGATTCTCTCCCCGCCTCAGATTTAGCAGACGGCCAGGTAGGGTCAGACACCGCCTGCAAGATGAAGCACCTCCACGTCTCCTTCCGCGACCTGGGCTGGGAGGACTGGGTCATCGCCCCCGAGGGCTACGACGCCAACTACTGCGAGGGGCGCTGCAGCTTCCCCCTCCACGCCGAGCTGAACGCCACGAACCACGCGGTCGTGCAGACGCTGGTGAAAGTCGTGGGCGGCGTCTCGGACGAGCACGAGGTTCCGCCCAACGCCTGCTGTGCGCCTATCGAGCTGGCCACTATACCCGTCTTGTACTACTCCTTTGACAACAATATTGTCTTGAAGAAATACCCCAAGATGATTGTCAAAACGTGTGGCTGTCAGTAGCAGAGAGATATAAAGTGCCATTTTATGATATTAAAAGTAAGATTTTATATATATATACTGCCTTGCATATTCTATCTATTCGTGTTTATGCTTTTATTATAATCACAGACTTTGGGTTATACTTCTTGATTCCCAATAATGTTTTATATTTCACTATATAAATATGACCAGTTATAATCTATGTAAATAGTTTGCCGTGTTTGTGAAAAAGTAAGAACAAGAATCAAGAAAATTTTCAAGTTTTTATTACCTTCAGCATATGTACTTAACGTAAAATTTCTCATAAAGAATGAATGAGAATCGTTGTTCATTCTTAGATTATTAGCATTAGTTTCTCTCCAGTATCAATGACCAAAAGTCTCATTGATCAAATACGTTAATATTTTCTGAATAATCTACATATGCCAGAAATATTTAACACGTGTACATACAAATATGGTTTATAACTAACAAGTATATTTTCCTTTACTTAGCTGCATGTGTAAAAAATGAAGTTAAAGAAATAATATGTTCTGTTTTTTCTTCCTTTTTATAGCTAATTCCTGGACATGAGATTACTAAAAGATCATTAAATTAATTATTGAGTTATGTGTTCTTTAATAATCTTGAAAGGCAATAAAAAATTTATTCATAAAGCACTGCTCATGTCGGAAAACTGATTCAAGAAATAAAAAATAATAGTCTGTGACAGAAATATATAGATTTGAATATATATAGACAGTGTTTCATATTGTATTAAATGTTTGTACATTACACTATGAATTTACAGGTCAGATTTTCATCATTATTAGTTCTTATGTATGTGAAATCAATAAACATTCTTATGACCAATAACAATTATAAAACGAATTTGTTAATGTCAAAACAACTATTAAAAGGTGGAAATGGCTGACCAACGAATAATAGAGAGAATTTTGTCATGAATAATAATTGCTTCATTCACACAAGGAAACTTTTCAAACACGTCTTCACATTTTTCTTCACAACACAAGTCTGTCATTGTCAATTTCTTTCATGACTGAAGTTATAACAAACTGGAAATTTTTATGAAATCTAGCTATTTTTTTAGCTTGCATATTTGCCACATCAACAGTTTCAAGCACTAGTTATAAAACTTAATCATGACTGATATAAAACTAAGGCTTTGTGAGTAACTGAGCATCTGGATGTGCATTGCGACTCATTATGTATAGCCACAGATTATTCAAGTTTTGCATCAGTTTTCAGAACCCTTCAGATGACAACTATGTACAGTACATAGTATGGGGCATGAATACAATCAGTTATCTGTGGAACTAATGCCATGAACATATCTTTATCATTTACTTGTAGTGCTTTGAGGTAGAATTTCTGGATGATGAATTGACGTTTCTTTAGGGGAGACAAAAAAAAATCATTTGAGTATTTGCTTTGTGTACTCTACTTGATTTAGTATTTTCCTTTAGAATGCACATAGCCTACTAAAAGTTCTCTATTTAAACTGTCAAGAAATGTCATCCACATATTTTAGATATTTTTTCTGAGAGCATTATTATTCAGTTGTTTACATTTTGCACATAATTGAAAAACCTTATCCACAATATCTAGAATACATTATATTATATTTCATGATAAAATATCAATTAACAGAAAATTTATAAAAAATTATCATTGCTGAACCATATTTCACTATCAACTGATTTAAGTGCAATATCATATTTTACCAAACTTTCAGCAAAAAGCTCACTGTACTTAAACAAGTGAGCAAAAATAAGGGTCAGTAAATGAAAGAATGATTTCATTTTATTATTAAACATATATTTGGTGTTAGTAGGACTAGAAGTCATATTCAGCTAAGCTTGTCATTAACCTAGCCTATTTCTGAGGGAGTCAAACCCTCATCATTAGAAACAAAGCAATTAATTTAACAGTAGAGAAAAGAATGCAAATGCTTTTCACTTCATCCGCGTTGTGATTGGTTGTAAATAACTTGGAAGGTGTGGGAGAGAGCATCGTATTACAATTATTGTTTCTTGTTTTTGTTATTTGGTTTTGTCTTCATTTCCCCCCTTCCTCCTGTGTTGGCACACAGTGGGTGGGGAAAAAACTGATCTGTCAAGATAATTCTTTGCAACAAATATGGTCCTTCAAAAACTGCTTGTATTGCCATTAATGCAGATGTACATTAAACCTCGTTTCAATTTGCTGCATAAAAAAGACTCACTTTTAATCAAATAAAAATAAATTATGATGCAGGACACATGAGTTCTACAAATGCAGTGTTCAAACTACATACAGTACATACATTCCCCCTCTCAATGCATACCTACAATTTGTCCTTAAACTTAACAATTACAAATGCCTGAAAGGTTAACATGAATGATCTGCCTGGAAGGATGCAAGGAAATGGTAATAATGACTTGTAAAAGGCACTGACATATAATGGCAGCACTTGGGCCACGAGTGCAATACCAGAGAAAATACATTTCATTACCGAGTTCAGTTATGGGCACATGCCTGAAATGGCCGAGTGAGTTATGAAGTCAGACTGGAAAGCCTGAGGGTAGGATACTAAGTGAAATGCAAGAAATGTCATTCACAGGGAAGTCAAACATTTGTAACTCACCATCAAAACATAATGAAAAATAAATAATTCATTTTTCTAACTTGAATCCTCAAGTATGAAAATATAAAGTGAAAGAAATGTAATGTTTCAAAATACAACTTGACACTTGTTAAATGCCCTACACCATTTAACAAATATTATTTACTTTCCCTTCACAACTGAATATTCAAACACATTATCTTTCTTAGCCTACATTCGGTGGAAAATACTCTGTTACAAAAACAAAAAAAGAACAAATAAAACAAAAAAAGGCAAATGGTATTCTTGGTGACATTGTGCAAGTGAGGCAATTACTGATATACTCTCCTAGTTATTCTCTGTTAATATGCTCACTTGAGCAGCTACTTTCAAAAAATCACAAATACTTCAGTCTTGTCTTTGGGCTTTGGGAAAATTTGGAGGTGCTTGTTATGAATGTAGCTTTTTCTTCCAATTTTAAATAAATAAATGCCAAATGTATGAAGCGAGGATTGCACTACCAAATTTTTGGGCCAAATAACACAAAGAGTAAATCCATGAAGTATTATCAAAGTCCAACTCTGGACTATAAGAGGGAGGAAAAAACATTAACAGCTTAGGCTAGTAACCAGCATGCTAGTGTTAGTATGAGATCATCAAGTAAAAATAGCTGCTCAAATGAATTCTACACTTAAAAGATATTGGTACACCCTGCCTTTATACAATACAAATTGTTAATTATACATGGCTGACAGAACATTACAATCTCAAAAGTAACATATTTGTTGATCCATGATAGGTATACAAGAGAGTGGTTCTCGTGACATCGTTATACCAAGTATTCACATTATCTGAGAGTATCTTTTCTTTTCAACATCTGGTCTTCCTATCTTTTTCTTTTTTTTGCGTTCTCAGTTGACAGTTATGCATTAATTATCACAAAGCTATGTTAGTATAGCTCTGTGAAAACTAAATTAGGCTTGAGGATTTATTGTTAGCATGTCAGTCCTTAAAACGGTTTAATTAGTAGTCTGAACTTACAAAAAAGCTATTGCCTATGTTAGTTATTTCATGTGTAATTAATTAATGCTAAATAAATACTGTATAAAAGGAACAAAAGTCAAGAACATGAATGCAACACTGGACAGCAATATGAATTCTGAATGCTAAAGGGCTATTTTACTTTCAAAGGAATGCCAAAATGTAAATTTTGGATTCTAGAAAATAAACTGTTATACCTTAACATTTTTTTTTTAACATTACTTGTCATGAATTAGTATCTGCAGCCTCGTCATTTTGGAGACTATTATAAAAAAAAAAACACCCTGTTAACAAGCAAGAAGTCACTCAAATAGTACATGAACTTCAAATCAACTCAATGAATAGGATTTACCAATTTTAGAAGTTAACCCCTTTAAACTTCTTCCTTTCATCTTAAATGGACTGCTCAACTTTATCTACACAAATCTAAACAAACCCTTGGAGATGTTGTTCCATTTAATCATCAAAATGATTTAACTGATGGATCTCTCAGTAGCCTTTTCCTCATTCATTCTTCAAGCCTATTACACAAGTCAAGTCTATTATCTATTCCGTTTCAAGCCCTATAGAATGTCTCCAGTGTTAAAGCTAAATCGAACTACCATTAAAAAGTACATGTCATGCCCATAATCTTACTCTATTGTCTTGTCATTATTAAGAAAGCCTCATTTCAGTATTGTTAAAAAGAACAAGAGAACAGAAAGAGAAAGTCTGTAGTAGTATAAAGCAATATTAGTATCCAGAAATATTTTCATTGTCTGAGAAAAATGCATTCACATGAAAAATTAAGTAACAGATGATGAATGGTTAGAGATTAATTTTTGGAGGGACAAATTAATTCTGTGTACAAACACATCCACAAAATTAATTAGAAAGCCATGAAAAAAAATATATTATGGAAAGGATTACAAAAACACTAAACAAGGAACTTGGGTTAGTTGTCACTTAATAATTAAAGTGATATGTCAAAAACACATACAACAGTGTCTATCAGACCTCATCCTACGATATCGCTTGTCTTTTTACTCCATACAAATTCCGAGAGCTGCACCAAAAACATCACCATTTATGCTCAAGGCTCGTGGCAAAGAGGGGAGCAACCATTATAAAGGTAAGTAACGAAAGAGGAAATTCAGCACTCTTTGCCAAGACTCATGGCGTGGTCACTGGTGCACCCCTGTGGAATTTGTATTGACCATGAGGCTCTTGTAAATATCTTCTCTGATTTACCTGAATAAAGGCATAGAGCTTGTTAAGAATAAAAATTATATTCCTCTTTTTTAATAACTTTCCCTTTAGTAACTCTGGAAGTGTAACTTTTTAAATACATATATACATACATGCATAAACACATCCCAATTTACATTCAAAAATAGTGTTCTCTGTAAATTGTGATTATATATCTGTTTGTCTACTATTTTGTCTCTATCTAAAAATACTTGTCTATACCTACATGTGAGTCTGTCTCAATCTACATGTCTGTGCCATTCTGGCTATGTATCTGTGCCTGTATATTTGTCTTCTTGTCTTACTTGCCTGTATGTATATAAATGTATTATGAAAAATTACACATACTTAGGAAAGTCACATTTCAATGACAAGATTTTTCACAGGTAAAAAAACATTAGATGAGGCTGAGCCACAAGGTACCAAGGATGTAATAATTAAATGGATCATAAACTCTAATACTATTAAGAAAAAATACTAAAATTACTGGAATAAATAGACTCAAGCTGTAATAAATACCACTCCCACACAGGACACTGGTTCATGACCTTTGTACATCTAACAAAACTTGATATTACATCACCTGTGCCCACTTGGAAAAAATATATATATTGCAACAATGATTATTAAAAAAAACTTTTTTTTTTCCAAACCATTACATACAGCTCTTATGGAATGAGAAGTTGAGCAAGCGCTGCACTCTGTTACACCAATTTATATTCTTTTTTTTCTTTTTTTTTCCACAATGAGGTGTAACCCATTGTAAGTGCAGGTCAGTACTAGATTAGCATACAACATCAACCTGCATCAGACTGTTAGTAAGCAACATGTCATATTCAGAAGTTACATATTTGTAAGTAAACATGCCAATACTTTTGTACAATACATAGCGCCAAAGATTGGTTGAAAATCTTTTCTTTTCCTTTTTGCCTCAAAATCATTTGGAATACATCTCTTTTTCTTTATGGAATTAATCCTTATCTTTTATAATAATGTACTCAAGCATACATTGCTGATAGACATCACAAAG
>NW_028234440.1:13139573-13147073 GCF_977035675.1 Penaeus japonicus
AACAGGAATAGGGATAGCCCACTGTTATATCTTTTTGTATTTCTTTTTAGGTAGCTAGTGCATTTAGTTTCAATCGTGTTCTGTTCTTTCGAGAATATACATTCTTATTTCTTATTGATTTCGTTTGGTGTAACAGGAATAGGGATATTGATTTCGTTCTCGCAGTAAAGGTCTATTGTAGATCTGGGATGAATTACTGTGCATGTTATTCTGAAGAACTTGTATGCACTAAAATAATTTTAATTCATACACGGAAACTGATGCAGTATGAATACGGTCACCATTTACATTGTTTCACATTTGTTGTGAGAGACTGGTTGAATATCATTAGAATGTCACTGAAATAAGTCATATACACTAGTAATTCTAGACATTAATAAAAGACGATTATGGCGACGTTAAGGGTAATCACCATACTACTTACCCAATAATAATTAAAATACATACTAATGGAATAATATCCACAATAACGGGGAAAAAACAATAACGTCCTTAAATTTTACAGAAATGACAGTTCCATCATCATATGCTTTGACGAAAAATAAAAGCTTTTCTTAACCACCATATAGTAATATCTAATGCGTAATAATAGAGATGATAATGATGATAATGACAATAATATCTAAAATATTGCAATAACATATAGTGCATAGGCACATACAATGATGCTTGAGAAATGCTTTACTGTGCATGCATATTACGTTGCGTCTTTCCATAACGCATCTTGCTAGGCTCATTGACCAGCTCCTGACAAACAGCAATCATAATCAAAGTCACTTTTATTAACGTGAGGTTTAAACAGTAAATTTACATGATCCTAATGACCACCATTAACGTCTCCATGGCCGTTAATGTCATTATCGTCTCATAACCGTTATGTGCATATAACATTTTAATTCGTTTCTGTTCCATGTTATATAGGATTTAACATGCTTTTCACTCGTGTCCTTGTGTTGGCGAGAAGGAAGGGTCTTCCCGTGTCTGCTGACTTTACTGGTATTTCCGGTCCTTATTCATATTCCCCTTGCGAGAATTAATAAAGTTCGTGTAATATTTACTTCCGAGTTGAGGAAGTCGAGTGTGTCTGTCTGTCAAGGGGGTAAAGACGCGTAAGACAACACAGTATTTCCTTTTACACACCCTTCCCCCCCTTCCCCCACGACCCTCGCCCTTACCACTAACACCGCAATAATGTCCTCTGGCTCCAACCCCACACTTCCTCATGTACCCCCCCCCCCACCCGCCCCAATGCATGGAACTGCACAAACATGACAGACGACTGGCACCCTTAAACCCACCCTACCCCCGTCCCCCGCCGCCCACCCCGCCCTCTTCCCTTCCCATGTGACCACCAAAGCTGCGTCCTAATTAAGCAACGTTTGCTTGCACACGTGTTACAAACATGAGCCCAAAAAGGAAACGCAAAAAAAAACGCACAAACACAAACACACAAATGCCCCCGCTGCCAGTGCCGCTCGCTCTGCCGCCGGCGCAGACGAGGAGAAACAAACATCGCACATTCGACCAACTTCCGGTGATCTACTGACACTCAATTAAATTCATAGAACGACCTTCAGTGGTCGGGCTAATGCGCGTGTGGTCAAGTGGCGTAGCTAAAGGAAAGTGTTACCTAAGGGGGAGGAAGTAGGGAAAGGAGGAGGGGAAGGGAGAGTAGGTCGCAAGGAGAGGATGGGGAAGGGGGAGGGGACGCAAGGAGAGGAGAGGGAGGAATGAAGGAGCGTTAATTCAAGGCAGAGGTCAGAGGAACAGGGAGTTTGGGAAAGCAGGGAAGCGTGCAAAGATGCAGGAGATACTTGCACGCACACATACGTTGGGTTTCTCGTCAGGTTTGACAACCGGAAGTCTCTTGCCAATCTAAATAATCCAATTCTAATTGAATTACGCACTTATTCTTTTCTCCGTTTACTTTTGCTTACGCCAACGAATAGGAGGCACTGAGCTTAAGTTCTCACACTCAAAACAGACCCAAAGAAAGGATATTAATTAATATATCTAAAACACGACCCTTCAAAGAGCGTGTAAAAGTCCCTACAAACATTACCTGCTCTTCTTTGCACTAACGATCACGGAACACTCGAAACGATCTGGTAGTGACACCGAGTCCTCGACCGATCGTCTGAGCAGAGATATCGCCATCGTCTGGTATGCTTGTTACTACTGCAACATCGTGGTTGGGTTCTATTTGATTCATGTCAGATGGTTGTAGTTCTGCTTCTTGACCGCCACATGATTGCAGTTTTGTTTCCTCAATAGCACATGGTGAAATCTTATTTCTCTTAGGCACAAGGTGGTGGATATATATAACGCACCCTGATAGCAGTTGTATTTCTTCAATGTCATATGATTGCAGTTTTACTTCTTTAAGGTCAAACCTCCACATCGCTTCGGTTTTCAGTTTCATTTCCGCGAAGCTCATGAGGAGGGAATGCCACGCTGGGTCCTATCCTTCCGCGGCTTATAGGAGCAAATGCGAGCCAAGGAAAACACTCCACCTGCTTTTAACTTTGTTTTCCATGGCTGCAGGAGTGAACATGGAAGGATGAATGAATGCGTAATTATATGCAATGGAAGTGAAGGAGGAAAGGGAATTCGTTCATGTTGAGGCGCGACAAGCAAAGGCAGTGCAGCAAGCGTTCAAGCAAAGACGGGGAGAAATGAGCGTGGGCTTGCAAGCAGAAAGGCACGGGGGAAAGAAGGGAATCTGGTGTTGCAAACAAAGGCAGATAGGGATGAAGGGAAGCACAAGCAGGGACAAGCAGAGAGACATCCCTGGAGGAAAGCAGGTAGAGAGGTAGGCAGGGAAGCAGGCAGAGGCAAGCAGAAAGGCGCAAGCAAGCAGTCGCAGGGACGTGGTTGAAGACAGATGGAAACAGAAGCGCATCGCCTCGAGGTCTCTGCGGCGCCTTGTCACTGCGGTTCCATTATCTCTCACGCCGGGCTTCCTGGCCTCACTTGACCTTGCCTGACCTGGGCTGAGTGGCGGCTTTGTGAGGATCCATTGCATCCAACGTAAAAAAAAGAACAGAAAAGAAGGAGAAAAAAACTAGTTACTGATACTTAGAAAACACGATTTTTTTCCGCGTATGACTCTGCGAGATTTTAAATGGGATAGATGGGTGGGGTGGGGGGTGGGGGGTGGAGGGGAAGTTTTCGCCATGACCTCAGGGTCAAGGGAATAAAAGGAGGGAGGGGGGGGGGTGTAAGAAACGTCTCCATTTATTAGGATTACTTTGCTGAATTAAATCATACTTTACTCTTCCGTCAATAATATAAACATATCTATATTTTTGAGAATAGAATTTTGCTTTGTTGAATCGAACGTCTTTTCGCATTTTTTTTCTGTCCTTATATATCATAATATAGAATGTATAATACATAATACATCATGTTCTACAAATCATATATTATATATAATTCATATACATTATATACACCAAATTATATATTATATATAATTCATATACATTATATACACCAAATTATATAAAAAAAACATCACAACAAGAACAACAATAGTGATAGTGATGATGATGATGATGATGATGATGATTATCATAATAACAATAATAATAATAGCAATAACAATATCAATAATAAAGATAAATTCCTAGTTTCACCCCCCCCCCCCTGAACCACCGGCGAGCCGTTCCAGCCCGGCCAAGAGGAGCCGTTTCGCGGGAAAAGCCAGAGCTCACCTGGCGCTCGCTTGCCGTGGCATTCTCGCACCCAGCGCTAATCTGCTCTGAGACAAGGCAAGCAGCGTCGCCTTGCTCGGCTTCAACTGCGAGCTGCAACCCCAGATCTTGAAAGATTGCACGCTCACGCTCTCAACTCCGGCGGCAATCCTTTGCAAGGGGCACAAAATACACAAAATACACCAAATGCACAAAATACACAAAATACACAAAATACACACCCGAGGACAGTTCGGTTCGGGTCTAGCCAGTTAGATGAAAAGATACACTATGATATGCAAATAAATATGCTAGAAAAAATTAATATTCACGTGAACAAAGAAACGCACGCCAATTACCAAACAGATAAACCGTTAAAAATAACGAGGAAAAAAGAACTACTGAATGAACATTGACAAGAATAATCTCGTAAAAATATTGCACGTGAATAAACACAAGGAATATAAACAAACATTTAAAAGTAGCGTGAGCGAAAGAAAAAAATAATTGATAAACTGTAAAATAAAAAAAAGTGAGAGGGGGGAAGGATGAGAGGGAGAAATAGAAAGAGAAAGAGAGAGAGAGAGAGAGAGAGAGAGAGAGAGAGAGAGAGAGAGAGAGAGAGAGAGAGAGAGAGAGAGAGAGAGAGAGAGAGAGAGAGAGAGAGAGAGAGAGAGAGAGAGACTAACTTAATATCCCCCTTAAATGAGAATACATAAGTCTTTGAAAGGACTCAGCATTCGCGGTGTCGCAACTCTGATGGAGTGGCGAAGTAGAGAAAACAACGTGCACGAATAATAATAATAAAAAAAAAAAACGCTACACGCACACGCACGTGTACGACGCACGACGGTAGGGTTAACCTAAGGGATAATCCCAGACAATAGTTGCTGTTTTTCGTCATGCAAATTTGCCACATCCAAAACGGCCCCTTTCAGTCAACACAGCGTCGAGGATGAGAAGGGTGTGTGATGCATCCTTCGCCTCCTCGGCTACAAACACGCAAAACAAAAAACAGCGTCAACAAAAAGCGGCATCAGTATCACAATCAAAAGAAGTTGAAACCTCAACACATACACACACACACACACGTACATGCGCACTTACATACAGACATACACAAATATCCATACAGACACCAAGATGCAGAGCGGATTGCATAAAATTGAAACCAAATACAATCAGATACATACCACGCTTGTATGTTCTTGGTAAATAACAAGCACTTTCAGATTCAAAGTAAGTGGCACAGTCAATATGGAAATCAGCATAGCCTTTAAGTAAGTCGACTCATTAATTATGCCAGTAACACTGTGTATGTAATTCGGTACAGTATGTAAAGTGACACAGTAATATGTAAAGTAAAGTATGTAAGTCGGCATAGTAAGTAAAGTGAGACAATGCGTTAGTAGGTAAGTATCACATCAGGCTACACATCATGAACCTTGGCCACACACGCGAACGCAGAATTGGGGTTCCTGGCGGGGTGAATAGGGTGACATCCCACTTTACTATCGGAGCGTTCATTACCCTAACGGAGATTGAACGAACCATCATTGCAGTCACACGCCTTGCAATGTACTCGCGTCGCGTACCGGGCCGTGCCTCTCACTCCCCCTATCCGCCATTTATTCACCTCTCCTTTCTTAGTTGTCTCTCTTACTCTTCTCTATCTTTCACCATACACATTTCAGCTTTTTGCTGCTCTTTTCCTCTTTCCTTCCCTCCCTCGTCTCTCCACTCTCTACATCTCCATCTCCCTTCTTATCTGACAGACTCCTTCCTCCTCCTTCCTTCAGCGTCCCAACGGTTCACTACTCGTGTCCTCCCATCCGCCCAAGCCGCGCCCTCGCCCAAGCATTCGCATCCATGAACAAGAATTCGAACACAGCAACGTATGCGCGAAGATTAAATGAAACTCAGCCACAATAATAAGGAAAAGCTTGAACTATGTCGTTCCGAGACCGGCAAGATATCATTCACATGCCCTGCCATCAGTCGGTGAAAACAGAGGTGGATGGTCTATTTCGTTTGCCGCGCGCCCGCCCTCACGCCCACGAGAAGAGCAGCTGCATACCCTCCCCTACCCACCATATCTCATCGCGCCCATGAATAATTGAGTATAGCACCTGCATGTGGAGGACTCCCACGAGCAGGAGGAAGAAGAGGTGGTGATGACGAAGGATTACGATGACGCGGGTGAGGGAGATGGGGACGGGGGGGGGGGTGAAAGGACGAGGACCAAGAGGAGAATGAAAAGAACGGCGGCGACGAGGACCCGACATGCAACACGGGAGAGGAGAGGAAGCCAGCCATGCACAGCTGCCTGCCCGGCCCCTCGAGCCCTCGTTAAGGAACACCTGCCTCGGGTCCCCACGGCGGCTGCTTGCGCCCAGGCACGGCTGCGTCACGGATCCGGCTGTGAGCACGCGCGGGGAGGATAGAGGGAGAAGGGGGAAAGAGAGAGGATAGAAAAGAAGAGAAGAGAAGAGAAGAGAAGAGAAGAGAAGAGGAGAGGAGAGAGGAGAAGAGGACGAGAGAGGAGAGAGGAACAGAGAAAAGGTGAGCGAGGAGAGAGGAAAAGAGAGAGAGAGAGAGAGAGAGAGAGAGAGAGAGAGAGAGAGAGAGAGAGAGAGAGAGAGAGAGAGAGAGAGAGAGAGAGAGAGAGAGAGAGAGAGAGAGAGAGAGAGAGAGAGAGAGAGAGAGAGAGAGAGAGAGAGAGAGAGAGAGAGAGAGAGAGAGAGAGAGAGAGAGAGAGAGAGAGAGAGGAAACGAGAGGAGAGAGGAGAGGGAAGAAAAGAGAGAAGGAGCGAACGGGCGAAAGATGAAAGGGAAGGGAATGCGTAAAGAAGAGAGAGCGTGGAGTAAAGCAGGGAAAAGGAGAGGGAAAGAGAAAACACGGTAAAGGTGGGGAGAGGTAAGGGTGGGAATGGGAGAGGGAGGGAAAGATCGGGAGAAAAGGAGAGGGGGAGAAGGAGGGATGGAGAGGGGAGGGAGGAAGGAGGGAGGGAGGGAGGGAGGGAGGGCAGGAGAGGGGCTTTAGCGACCCGCAGAGACCTCCAATCATTCCCTTTCACTCAAGTCAACCCAACAGGACCACAGAAGCAACCCAACACAACCCATCCCAACCCAACCCAACCCAACCCAACCACGCCCACGCCACACCTCGCCCTTGCGCTGCCAGCACCTGCGACCCCGCCTTCACAGCACACAGCAACAATCACAGAAAAGAGAAAGAGAAAGAAAGAGAAAGAGAGAGAGAGAGAGAGAGAGAGAGAGAGAGAGAGAGAGAGAGAGAGAGAGAGAGAGAGAGAGAGAGGAGAGAGAGAGGGAGAGAGAGGGAGAGAGAGGGAGAGGAAGAGAGACAAGGCGAAAGGGAGAGAGGATGACGAGAAGAGGAGAAAGAGGAGAAAGAGACGAGAGAGGAGGAGGAGAGAGAGAGAGATAGAGAGATCGAGAGAGAGAGAGAGAGAGAGAGAGAGAGAGAGAGGGGGGGGGGGGGACATCGCATGAGCCCAATGAGTGCGAAGAAAAGGCGGGCGGGCGGGCGGCCGGGCGAGCGAGTGAGGGAGGCAGCCCGCCCACCCGCCCGCCCAGCCCTAAGGAAGTGGGTCAGCCAGCGAGTGACCTGATCTCATGACCTCTCCCACGCCGGGGTCACCGAGGCCTGCAACATCTCCACGCCCGCGAGGCAAGAAACACGGCGCTGCAACACCGAGCAACTTATCACGGGAGCCCAGCGAGTGTTGCCGTTTTGTTAGCGTAAGGTCGATGAGGTAACGACGCCCATGTGTAATTTAGGCTT
>NW_028234440.1:13154573-13174573 GCF_977035675.1 Penaeus japonicus
CTTTATCTATGTAGCTTACTTATCTAAATAAGTATAAACAGAACATGCAAAGGGGCATCCTTGTCGGAATGCAGTCTGTTAACGCACGCATAATATCGTATGAAGAGAGGAAGAGATGGATGTAGGAGGGAAGGAGGGGCGAGGGGGAGGGGGAGGGGGAGGGGGAGGGGGGGGGGGAGGGGAGGGGGAGGAGAGGAAGGGGGAGGGAGTGAGAGGGGGAGGAAGGGGGGAGGGAGTGAGAGGGGGAGAGGGATGTAGGATGGAAGGAGGGGGGTGAGGGAGGGAGGGAGGGAGGGAGTGAGAGGGGGAGAGGGAGAGGGAGAGAGAGGGCGAGGGCGAGGGCGAGGGCGAGTGGGAGAGGGAGGGAGAGAGGGAGAGAGGGAGAGAGGAGAGGTGGAGGGAATGGTGTCTCTGTTTCTCTGACTGTCTCTCTGTCTGTCTCTCTGTCTCACACATTCTGTATTCAACCCCGAGCGCAACACTGCACAACCAGGCCAAGACACTACGGAGGTGGCGTGCGTGAATGCACACGCGCAAAATGTAAGCGTGCGAGGGAACCGAAGGGGAGAGAGAGAAGAGAGAAAAATACACTGGAGGAAGAAATAAGTAAGACGAAGGAGAAAGATGGAGGAGAAAGAGAAAGGGAAAGAGAGGAGTGGGAGGAGAGGGGTAGGGCTGGTCATGTGCAGGTAATTCAGAACTCACTTTCCTTTTCCCTTTCTCCACCTTCTCCCTCCCCTTTCCCCTTCCCCTTTCCCCTTCTCCTTTCCCTTGCCCCCTCTCTCCTCCTCTGCCTCTCCCCACTTCCCCTTCCTACCCCGCTATCCAACCTCTTTCTACCTCCCCTCGCATTACGTCATCGGCCCGTTATTATGCCGTTATTATCAGCAGAATCAACTTCCTTATCGGCGCTAACCACAACCGTGTTGGTCTCTCATCATCCCTCCCCTACCCTCCCCTCCCCTCCCTCTATTAATGATAATAAATACATAACCATAACATCATTATTAGTAAATATAAAAAACGACCACAGTCTCACCTGATTCAGCTAAGAAAATGACATAACAAAATAATAGCAACAAAACAAATAATTAGATGGCATCTTAAACACACACACACACACACACACACACACACACACACACACACACACACACACACACACACACACACACACACACACACACACACACACACACGTTATCTCACCGATACAGACACATAGAAAACGGAAGTACGCGGGACGGAGCTGAGGGGGGGGGGGGGGGCTGCGATAGGCAAGGGGAGGCCCAGTTTTCTTATCAACCCATAAATTTGGCGGATTTTTGGGTTATCAACCTGTGTCCCTTATCGGTTATTCGGCTAAGGTCAACCCGCGGGAAGCTGCGGGAAACCACATCCAACCTCATTACGTCAGATTCATAGCTCGGGATCCTAGCATAAGAGTCTGTCTAGGTTAGGTGGGCTTTCATCTAGTAAGGAGTTTAGATATCTTGTATTTCATATTCCTTTCGTGAACTCCTACGCCGTTACTGTTTACGATATTCACTTGCTTGCGGTATTGAACTCAAAGGGTATTCATAAATAAAAATCTGAAGAACAATTTCAAAGTGCTGAAAATAAAATCATTCATTATCGCTCCAATTACTCCCAGTTTCTAAAAGGTTTTACTCTTCTGCACGTTTTTATACACTTATTACACATATAAACACAAGCAATGAAAGTGAAATTCGAATCCAAAGGCTAAACGAAACACGAATCTGAAAAGGGAGACAGAGAAACAATTTTTAAAAAATACTTGGAGGTGAAAATCTTCAAGGTTAGCAAGGAAAAAAAATAATTCCACGAGTTTAAATGCGGATTCCCTTGAGTAAGACACAATAATACAATTACTGGTTACTTCACTCAATGACACTGCATTCACACGGGTATTGCAAACAGCTCTCAGTTATGTAAAAAGATGTACACGATTGAACGTTTTTAAAAGGATTACGCAATTTTTCGAACTCCGATACTTTCTACTTCCGTGCCTAAAGATATAAATCAGTGATGATATCCTTAAAGACATATGTAAACAAAATTGATAAAAGACATTGAAATCAAGACAGTGGAAAAATAATATTATAAAACAAATCTAACCGTGGGTGACGAAACCAAAGCGCTTCGATTCGGTTCATTTCCTTGACCCGAAGCTTCACTGCAATCACAGAACAAGGACTGTCCTGTCCCTCCGCCTTTGTCCTTCTCCCTCTCCCCCTTTTCTTCGCTCTCTCTCTCAAAAGTAAATATATAAAAAGATGAATGTCAGTAAATGACTAAATGACTAAACACATAAATAAATAAATAAATACTATCTCACTCGCTCACGCTCACGCTCACACACACACACACACATGCATATATATAGTTATATATACATATTTACATAAACATACATACACACACATATATATGTATATATATACATATATACATAAATATATATACATATATATAACTATATATATGTATATATATGTATATATATATCATATATCTTATATCATATATGTATATGTGTGAATGTGTGTACATGTGTATATGTGTGCATATATGTGCATATGTGTATAGATGCATGTATATGTATGTATATATATATAATATATAATATATAATATATAATATATATATAATATATATGTTTATATATGTATATTTACATATATGTGTATGTATATGTATGTGTATATGTATGTATATATGTATGTATGTATGTATATTATATTATATTATATTATATTATATTATATTATATCATATTATAAATATATACAATCATACATATACATATACATACATACATACATACATACATACATACATACATACATACAAACAAACACACACACGCCTATCCAATTCTCTCTTCCTCTTCCTCTGCTTCTCGTCGAGGAAGCGTCCGTGTTTCCTGCTTTACCACAAGTCTGCTTCATAAGAGCAACATATGGATCATGACTTTACTTGTCAATCTGACATAATGCACTTGACTGGAAAACTCTCGTGTTAAAAAATATAATAACAATAATAATAAGATGATGATAGCAGTTATAGAGGTTTTGATATCAAGAGCAGTAGCAAGAGCAGTAGCAACAGCTGTAGTAAGAGTAATAACAAAATAATACAAATCCGAAACATCGGCGCTGTGGACAAGGAGAGTCCAAATGCGGACAAGCAATGACAACGTTGGACACACTAAACGAGACAATCAGGGCAAGCAGATGAGCCGAGGAAGCAAACAGGCAAGCAGACGAGGAGCAGAAGAGCTGAGCAAACAGACAAGCAGACGAGACGAGACGAGACGGACAAGCAGGTAAGCAAGCAGGCAGGCAGTCAGGCAGGTGCATCCTCCTGCCACACAAGAAGGGGAAGAACTTGGCTTTGCCCGCATGCCTCCGACTTCGGGGTCACTCAACCGGCCGCCAAAAAAGAGAGAGAAAAAATAGCCCGTTTTCCATCAAGGATTGAGAGAGTGACGGAGGGACTGACGGAGGGGCTGAGGGAGTGTTGGACTTTGATTTTGATTTTGAAAAAAGGTATTCGTAATGTGTGCAATGTGCAGAGTGAGTTGGATTTTGATTTAGATTTTGAAAAAGGTATTCGCAAAGTGTGCAATGTGCAGTGAGTGAGAGAGAGAGTGAATGTTAGACTTTGATTTAGATTTTGAAAAAGGTATTCATAATGTGTGCAATGTGCAGAATGAGTGAGTGAGTTCAAAGAGAGGGAGAAGCAGATGCAGGAAAGATATACAGATATACGAAGAAAGAAATAGAAAGATAAAAGTTTTAGTCCACCTAGAAACAAACACATACCAAAAATGGCACACTTCAGAAAAGTAAAACAAGGACAAGGCCGCGAACAAGAGCACGGAAATTATGACAAACAATCTTCCACCGTGGTCAAATTCGCTGGCGTTGAAATTAAAGCAACCGGGTCCTAATCTATGAGTATACGTGTTCACTAAAATGTACGTTTTTTGTCATTTGGTGGTGGACGAGTGTGAGTTGAGAAAGAAACGGAATAAATGAGTGACAATGAGAATTAATATGAGTATGAGTAAATGTGAGTACACTGCGTACAATACATGCGTCACACATTCACGTATTCGAAGCCCATCCCGGAATATACTTCCCTTCACAACACATCTATTCGTTAAATGTTTTTTTTTTTTTTTTTTCTTTTTACTGCATATGACTTCCCAAGACATCAACCGCAAGAACCGCAAAGCACCGCCCGCAGCGAACCACAACCTTCATGAAGTACGAACAGACGAGACATGCACACACACAGACAGGCAGGCGGAGAGACAGAGAAATACAGATAGGCAGTTAACAGCGTTGGGGGGCAAATAATATGGAAACATTCATTTGCGCAGACTGGCTGAACGCGTAGAATCTGACAACAAAGAGTCAGAAATACATAGCCTGGCTATACAGGCAGATGCAGACAAATGCACAGGTATAAAAGCATACACTGGATACGGAGACAAATGCACATACGAAACCAAACATCCGCACACAGAAATAAGGATGCAAATGGCCCGTTTCACCTTGCTGTGGACACGGGGGAGGGGGGGGAGGGGGGGAGGCGTACACCGGAAACGTCTTGACAACATGTAGTAACAATGATTAAGCCTACTGACCAATTACCTAACCACTCTACAGTCCAAGAAAATAACAAACAATCGACCGTTAAGTGGCAAACCGCTACAATTTCCGCCTTCCCCCTCCCCCCTCTCCCCCACCCACCCACACTTTAACTTGAATGTTAATACCGGCGACAAAGCAATTACCTCCTGTAATAAATTGCAATCTAATGTGTTGCTCGTAAAAAAAAAGAAAAAAAACCCACTCGCATATTGTTTCACCGTTCAGCGTAGAGGCAAGAAGTAACGAGAGGAGGGGGAGGTACTTCTCAATCCTACCTGTGATAATAAAACACTCCCTTAATTTCCCCCTTTGCAACCATTTTCCTTCCAATTCAACAACTCTTCAAACTTTTTTTTTTCTACTTCCGCTACAACGCATTTGTTCCGGGGACGAACCGCACTGTCGTAATAACACGAGTCTCTTGCTTTGCCTTGCTCTATCCCCGTGTCTTCCATTCTGTATTGTCTGTCTTTCTTTCCTTTTGTGGGAGGTTTATTGTTTTTGGATCGGAATTTCTTCGGAATATTTATTCAACCTCTTCATAAAGATCTTAGGCTGTCCTCCCTCGTCTTATGACTTTTATCTGCTCCCCCCCTCTCCATATGTTTCCACTCCCCCCTCCCTCCCTCCCTCCCTCTCTCTCTCTTTATCTCTCCTCGTCCTCATCCTCCCTCTCTCTCTCCTCTTCCTCCCTCTCTCTCTCTCCTCATCCTCCCTCTCTCTCTCTCTCCTCATCCTCCCTCTCTCTCTCTCCTCATCCTCCCTCTCTCTCTCTCCTCATCCTCCCTCCCTCTCTCTCCTCATCCTCCCTCTCTCTCTCTCCTCTCCTCTCCTCTCCTCTCTCTCTCCTCTCCCTCCCTCTCTCTCTCTCCCTCCCTCTCCCTCTCCTCTCCTCTCCTCTCTCCTTTCCTCTCCTCTCTCCTTTCCTCTCCTCTCTCCTTTCCTCTCCTCTCTCCTTTCCTCTCCTCTCTCCTTTCCTCTCCTCTCTCCTTTCCTCTCCTCTCCTTCCTTCCTTCCTTCCTTCCTTCCTTCCTTCCTTCCTTCCTTCCTTCCTTCCTTCCTTCCTTCCTTCCTTCCTTCCTTCCTGCCTTCTCCCTCACACTACCGCCCTCCCGCCGCGCCTCCAGCGTGTGGACATGAGTCAGACTTGTTAAATATATCCTTCCTTTATTTGTGTTCGTTTCCTCCTTGAACCGAGACACCAAGGAGCACGCGCGCTCATCCTTGAAAGAGGTTAGGCGGGCAGGAGGGAGGGAGGATGAGAGAGAGAGAGAGAGAGAGAGAGAGAGAGAGAGAGAGAGAGAGAGAGAGAGAGAGAGAGAGAGAGAGAGAGAGAGAGAGAGTAGGAGAGAGAGAGAGAGTAGGAGAGAGAGAGGGAGAGAGAGAGAGTAGGAGAGAGAGAGAGTAGGAGAGAGAGAGAGAGAGAGAGAGAGAGAGAGAGAGAGAGAGAGAGAGAGAGAGAGAGAGAGAGAGAGAGAGAGAGAGAGAGAGAGCAAGAGAGAGAGAGAAAGAGAGAGAGAGAGAGAGAGAGAGAGAGAGAGAGAGAGAGAGAGAGAGAGAGAGAGAGAGAGAGAGAGAGAGAGAGAGAGAGAGAGAGAGAGAGAGAGAGAGAGAGAGAGAGCGAGAGAATCCCAAAGAGAATCCCACAACCAACACCAAGCAACCACAGCCGGCCTGCCGCGTTGCATCTCTCAGGATATCTTCCGCGGAACGAAGTAGGACAGAAAGACAGGAGAAAAAAATCATACCGTTTCTGAAGAAATAAAAAATCTTGCAAAACATGTACGCGTTTTGTCCTTTTTTTGGTCAATGGTGGTAAAAAAAAGGTTTGATATAAAAATGATATATAATTTGGATAAAAGACTCGCATTAGCGTCTTCGCAATTGAGTCATTCAAATCCTTGAAAAGAGACAGTCATGGCGGAACCAAATATCGACTTCAAATTATTATCAAGACACAGAAGAGATGCGACATAAATTCAGGAGGTTTATCGAAGCCGAATCGAAAGTTCTCGAGGAAAAAAATCAATAAGTAACGCTTGGCTGACCATTCTTTTTCTTCTTCTTCTTGTTCATTTTCTCCTCCTTGCAATGTCACAAAGATATATTTTTCTCTCTCTCACACTCCAATTTTACGTCGAGAAAGTCTCTTTTTCTCTATCTCTATCTTTCTCACCCACTAACCTACCCACCCACCCACCAACTCACTCACTCACTCACTCACTCACATACTCGTCTCAATAAAGTCCCATTCTAAGTCACATACTCACTCACTAAACTCACTAAACTTACTTTCACAATTACGAAATACTTGAATGCATATTTGCACTCGTCATTGCGTTTCTTGTCGCAGACCTCCGTCTCCACTATCATTATCTTGGAGTATTCATCATCGCTATCCTCTCTACACTATCATCAGGCATCACAATCAAGGAGAGGTCATTCTTTGGAGACCGTGACCCCGCCTGACCTAGTCTGACATGACCTGGCAGACTCATGCTTATTCTTAAACTGACCTTCCCGCTGCCTTTCCATTCCCCTCTCTGTCGACTGTCATTTTACACTTGGCCGATTAGGGCGCGTGGGAGGGGAGGGCTGGAAAGAGGGAAGGAGTGAAGGAGGGAGGAGGGGAGGGAAGGAGGGAGGAGGGGAGGGAAGGAGAGAGGAGGGGAGGAGGGAAGGGAAGGAGAGAGGAGGGGAGGGAAGGAGTGAAGGAGGGAGGAGGGAAGGGAAGGAGAGAGGAGGGGAGGGGAGGATGGAAGGGAAGGAGAGAGGAGGGGAGGGAAGGAGGGAGGAGGGGAGGGCTGGAAAGAGGGAAGGAGTGAAGGAGGGAGGAGGGGAGGGAAGGAGGGAGGAGGGGAGGGAAGGAGGGAGGAGGGAAGGGAAGGAGAGAGGAGGGGAGGGAAGGAGGGAGGAGGGGAGGGAAGGAGGGAGGAGGGGAGGGCTGGAAAGAGGGAAGGAGTGAAGGAGGGAGGAGGGGAGGGAAGGAGGGAGGAGGGGAGGGAAGGAGGGAGGAGGGGAGGGAAGGAGGGAGGAGGGGAGGGAAGGAGGGAGGAGGGGAGGGAAGGAGGGAGGTGGGAAGGGAGGAAGGAAAGAGGGAGGAGTGAAGGGAGGGAGGGAGGAAAGGAGAGAGGATGGGTAGGGGGAGAGGGAGGCTATGAGGGAGGGAGGTAAGAAATGTATGTGGGAGGGAGTGTGTATGTAGGAAAGAGAGAGGAAACATCTCATACTTGTGTAATTAAGCATGATTATGCAACCGAGTACTGGGCATACCTTGCATTAAAGCCAGCATGCCTTTTCGCCTGAAATATTGCATTACCCATATTAAGTGGGAAAAAAGTGAAAAATGAGATATCTAACTTTGAAAATAGTAAAAAAAATATAGCGATAAAACCAAAAGCAACAAACAGATCGGGCGGAACTTCTCAACCTTGGCAACCAAACGCAACCATGTCAAATGAACAGAAATAACAAGCATGAATCGGAAACCCACAGGCAAGCATAAAAAAATGTGATAAGAGAGATTGGGGGAGATATGAAGCGAAAACCTAAGCAACACGGAAAAAAAAACAGGAAGAGAATACAAGGAGTTTTTTCTTTTTTTTTTCGTAAACACACTTAGTAAGACGCTAAACTGCCCACCTACTGCTAACCCACCACCAGCCCACCACTCATGAAACTTATCTCCGATATGCTAATAGACCAACCAACAACTCATAGCAGACCCCAACACCCCTCACCGCAAGCCCAAGCCCACTCATCACGCACCTGCGAACCCCCCACCAGCCAGCCAACCACCCACCGCCAACCTAACAACACAACCTAACCTACCAACACACAACCCACCACCAGGTCTCCTAACCCACCACCAGACCTAATAACCCACCACCAGATCTCCTAACCCACCACCAGCCCACCAACCCATCACCAACCCACCACCAACCGACCAACCCAGGCCGCCCACCCTCCAAGCCAGCGCAAGGCCAGCCGCCCACCCATTCCCCGGCACACACACGACGCGCCTCGAATTCCCAGAACCTGAGCAGGACACGCGCGGAGAACGAGGAAGCTTCGAAGGGCGGCGAGGGCGGCGAGGGCGGCCGGGCGCGGACAGGGGCGCCCTTCAGATCGGGTGGGTGTGGGGGACGACTGGGTAGGGGAGGGCGGGTGTGGGGGCGAGTGGGGAGGGGATGGGTGGGTGTGGGGGGCGACTAGATTTGTGGGGGTAAGGGTATGGTGGTGTGGGGGGAGGGTATGAGGGTGTGGGGGGAGGGTATGAGGGTGTGGGGGGAGGGTATGAGGGTGTGGGGGGAGGGTATGAGGGTGTGGGGGGAGGGTATGAGGATATGGGGGGAGGGGGGTTAGTGGGTGTGGGGGAGGGGGGTTAGTGGGTGTGGGGGAGGGGGGTTAGTGGGTGTGGGGGAGGGGGGTTAGTGGGTGTTTGGGTATAGGGGAAGGGGAGGTGTGGGTAGGTCTGTGAGGTGGCTATAGAAGTGTGGGGTGGGATGTGGGGGAGATCGTAGGAGAGTGAGGGGGGGGGAGGTAGGCGGTTGTGTGGGAGTGGATGTGGCGTGTGTAAGAGTGTGGGCGTCCAATTATGTGGCTATGTGAGTATATAAATATGTGTACGCATTTGTTCATGCTGTCATCTATACCAAAGCCACAGAACTTTGAACACGACGTTACCATTTATCAAAATTCTAATGACGACCAGACAGGGTTGCCAAAAAATCTCTTCCCGGGGTAACATACTCACATGTTCTCCTGATAACTAGTCACATTCAATAAAGACTTTTTTTTTTAACTACAACTAATCATTCCTATTAGCGAGATGTAATTAGTTTCAACAAGTCAGCGCAATCTTCTAGAATAAACTCAGGGTTGTTACATAATTACTAACGCCTACGGTCATATCTAAAAATAACACAGAACAAAGAAATAGCTTAGCTGTGAAAAAAAGACATTTTCCTTGAAATTTTCCTTGAATCCCAACGCGCAATCATCAATAATCAAGTCAATGAAAACATGAACACAGTTCTTTAAATTGAACATTTAAATCTGAAAAATTGCATTAATTAAATCCTCAACACCATTAACAGCAGCAAAAACTATAATAATCAATAAAAAACGAAAAATTCTCTCTTAGTATCAGCGCTAATTTCCATCGAGCAAACACAGCCAACAGATAACAAACAAAACGAAAAACAAAAACAACAAAGCCAGACCTCCGCTAGACACGGCTTTCAAAAACTTTCTTCGCAGCGCCTTTCCGAGAGTGTACTTGGGACTCGATAAAGCTCGCTAACAGGTGTTCTTGTGCCGTGAAACAGGTGTTCAGCGGCTACTCGCGAGTTTCTAGCTCGGCCACATATGGAAAACAAACAGAGAAGGAAACGGCGTGGCGTGTAAGTACTACCTTTTCTTATATTTTTTTTATCAGTATCTTGATACCATCGATCAACTTTTCACATCATTAGCATTTCCACCATCATCGTGAGAGCTCCTTCGTTTCTTGTCGTTTATTCCTAGTTGTACACATTATGTGTAGTCCTATGTGTGTGTGGGACGGGGGGGGGGGGGTACTTCAATACTCCATTTTTTTACGATACTTTATTCTGAGTGTTAATAATTTTGATAGACCAACTACGGAATACATACACATATTTATATGCAGATATAGATAGATACACACACTATGCCTAATACAAGCGATTGACACTGTAAATTAATATGATAATCACAGACACACGCAAAAAAAAGAAAAAACATCATTTCCTCGTAAACTTCGCAAAGTACTGTACTTATCCCGAGGCATAACGAGTGACCTTGACTCCTACGTGCGCCCGCTGTCATACCTGTGGAAAAACAAGAGAAGAAACATTAGTTCAGAAACAGATTAAGATCAACTTCTTTTTCGTGCCACCAATTATAATGCCAACCGATATTTCCCATGTTCTCGCCTGTGTGTGGGTATGATAGTATGCGAGGTAGACACGGAAACGAGGCTGGAGGTGTGTGTGTGTGTGCTGAGGAATTTTTCTTTTTTGATTCACTCTACAATATCTCCGCCTGCGTCGGTTTATTTGCATGCCACTGTGTCTTTCTGTGTTTGTAAGCGTACGCGTACTTGTGAATGAGCAAGAGAGAGAGAGAGAGAGAGAGAGAGAGAGAGAGAGAGAGAGAGAGAGAGAGAGAGAGAGAGAGAGAGAGAGAGAGAGAGAGAGAGAGAGAGAGAGAGAGAAAGAGAAGAGAGAGGAAAGAGAGAGAAAAGAGAGAGAGAGAGAGAAAGAAGAGAGAGAAGAAAGAGAAGAGAGAGAGAAAAGTGAGAAGAGAGAGAGAGATAGAGAGAGAGAGAGAGAGAGAGAGAGAGAGAGAGAGAGAGAGAGAGAGAGAGAGAGAGAGAGAGAGAGAGAGAGAGAGAGAGAGAGAGAGAGAGGATATGTGTGTGTGTGTGTGTGTGTGTGTGTGTGTGTGTGTGTGTGTGTGTGTGTGTGTGTGTGTGTGTGTGTGTGTGTGTGTGTGTGTGTGTGTTTGTGTGTGTGTGTGTGTGTGTTTGTGTGTGTGTGTGTGTGTGTTTGTGTGTGTGTGTGTGTGTGTGTGTGTGTGTGTGTGTGTGTGTGTGTGTGTGTGTGTGTGTGTGTGTGTGTGTGTGTGTGTGTGTGTGTGTGTGTGCGTGCGTGTGTGTGTGTGTTTGTGTGTGTCCACTATTCCTATTTCCTCTTCACTCCCTGCGCGCGAGCCAAAACACGTGGATCGCCGCGGTCACCCCCCCCCCCCACCTAAACTTGTCGCCGGGCACGAGAGTATCGATTCAATCGCCGCCAAGTTATCTTACCCATTTAAGCGTCTCCGATAAACCTTTCCTTTCTCTAAGCACAACAAAAAACCTCTCTGTCATAATGAATGTAACAGATTAAGGCACAAAACGAACAAGTTTCACATTGCAATACCCCCCCCCTTCCCCTACCCAAAATGGGGAAACAAGCGAGCACACCGCGTGCGCCCGCACTTCAGGCCAGGCTTAGGAAGACGAGCCCCCGCCCACCCCCACTCACCCCCACCAGCCCCTTTCACTTACCCCCTCCCCTACCTTCAGCCCCCTACTTTCCCTCTCCTACCCCTGACCTCTCATCCTACCCCACACCAACCCCAACCCACGGCCGACCTTCCTACCCCGTAAACACCCCATCCCCCCTCCCCCTCCCCCGCAACTAGCCACAGAGCCAGCCAGCAAGGAACGGCAAGTCATAATACCCAGTCAGGCAGCTCGGCCACTTGCTGCTCCTCGCGCCGCTGTCCCCCACTACTAGTCCGGGCCTACTAGTGGCTACTAGCTTTCTAGCTTCACGTAGAGGGTGGCTTTCAACTGCCGTTGGTAAGGGTGTGTGGAGATGGTGAGAAAATGTGAACGCGTAAGGGCGTGTTGTGTAGTAGCGGGGGAAATGTCCTTTCGAAAAAAAACTTTATTTCTAGGTATGTCGAAAACATTGAATATGAAGAGTAAATTATACGTTTCAGCTGTTTAATGATTAACCGCAAAATAATACAAATATCCGACACTTTTCCTCCCCCGCCCCTGTTTACAAGGCAGGTGTTCTAAACGCCCGCATACACATATGTACATACATACATAATCAAGAAAGACGAACCACCTTTCATTATATTCGTTGCCAGTTTGGAAAAAAAATAAATAAATACAACTTTCTCTCGGTATAATATGCGGTGCACGGTCGCCGAGACACGCGCAGGGCACACGGTAAACGGAACGCAGCACATGCTCAACGGTACACAATACAGTGCAAGACAAACGCCACATGATGCAAGATACATAGTACATGGTAAAAGGTACACGGTACATGGTGCAAGAAAAGCAGTACGCTCTTCACGGTAAAAAGTACACGGCAAAGGATGTGAAGCCACGTGGTCTTCTCCCGTCCCAACCTCTGCAAGTTGCTTCGGCGAAGCGCTCTCCAACCGCCGTGCAACAGGCAGAACGCAGCCACGCAATCAACTAAATAAAACATGACAAAAAATGAAAATGCAGATAACAATACAAGGGCCGTCTTGAGAACGTAAAGCAAAAGAGGAAAAAGGTAGGGAGGCTACGAGGCGGGGTGGGGGTGGGGTGGGGGGCTGCTGGTGGTGCAGGGGGTGCGGTAGAGGGGGTGGAGTGGCAGTGGGGGTTTGGGGGTGGGGGTGGGGGTGAGTACAACGAAACAAAAGTCCTTCGGTGTGTGGTCAGCGAGGGGGACACCGAAGACAATGCCCGTTATCATTACAGGTGGAGGAGGCGCCCTGCCACCACCTGCTGTTCCCGACACGACTGCTGCCGCTGCCACCGCCACCACCGCAGACAACCACTGCCACCGCCACCGCCACCGCCGCAGACAACCACTGCCACCGCCGTAACACCCGTGAAAACCGCACCCCACTGACCATAACCACATGTCATAGAAAGCAAGAAAGAAAATGAGACACAACAAATACGTAAGCAAACAAGCAATCAAGCACGAAAGCAAGCAGCGGAACCGACAGCCAGTCGCCTGGTGATTTGACAAAGCAAAACATCACGGCGGATAGAAAGAGAACCTTAAAACGCACAGCCAGGCCTTGGCTGACCGCAGCGCCACCTCGCAACAACACCTGGGTGAGAGCGACACCTGTTTGCTAGGAAGCATGGCTCGCACGTAATGCATGTTGCTTTTCATCATAAACATTATCATCGTCATCATAATTACTATCATATAACATTACTACTGCCATTACTATCACTTTTATCATCATAATTATCGTCATTACCATTATTAGAGACACATTGAGACTAACTGACTTGATAGACAATCAGATATGGCAGCTAGAAAAATAAAGAAGACGGACTGAGGAAAACAAATAAAATAAACAAACGACACAGTGAACCACACACAGGTTCAAAAGAAAAAAAGAAAAAAAGCAGAGATCAGCTCGACTGCAGTAAGCGAACACCCACAAGTACAGCAAACTCAGCCTAACTTACGTAACTCCTTCAGCGGGAAAGAGCATATCCCGAGCACACATTGCTCCGCACGCTTCCTCCCCACTGACCTAGCGAACCTTAATCTACGGCAGACAGTCCGGGGACCATCTCCAAAACACGCTTTGCGACGTCGAAACCCGTGTTTTGGTCGCAAATGAAGCGAATTGCGACCAACCTGCTTCGGCCGACCCAAGAAACAACTTGCAACGTCTGATTTGGCGCAGCTGTTACGACTGCTCAACCGTCGCAATATTTTAAAGTTGGAGCCAAAAATCTTCATAAATTACGTAATGAAATAGTTTCAGCCCTACTAGTTCTCTCACACAGCAATAAAAAACATGCAAAATCTAAATCTAAACCGAAATGCAGTTTGTGAAAAGCCCTATTTCGGCCAAATAAGCAAAAATGGGGGATTGTTAACCTTTGCCAAAACATTGAAAATGGCGGAAGTCGAGGCGAACGCAGGACCACTAATTGATAGCAGCGCTGTGATAATTGTGATTTCAAATTTCATCACACTTTAAAGGCTTACCACTGTTAACTTTCGTACTCTCCTCAAACAGCTGAGAGCTAATCAGACACCCGGTGAAACACAACAGTAGTCCAATCAAAATAGGGTTTGGCAATCAGCAGTGTCTAATTTTATTTAAGTTATTTTTTCAAGTTTCAGTGTCAGTTCCAGCGAAATCTTTCCTTCTAATAGTTCATGCCATTTATAAACTGTTTTCTTCTTCACTGTTGTTTCAGCAGAGCCAAACTTTGCCCGTTTGTTCCTTTAGATAAGATTTGAGGAAGAGGGCGTCGGACTTTCCATGTTTTCGAAGAAATTGCGCGTGACTGTGTTATGATACAAGTGGATGGTGATTGGCGGACGCATTTTGAGAGCGTGCTTCCCATTGGCCGGCTAGTATGACATTTCTTTAAAGTCGCAGGGAAAACTTCTAGCATCGCGATGCAGTGGGAGTTTTAACTGCAATGGATCGCCTATTGCGCAAGAGCGGATTTGCGACGACTTTCGTGCATGTGGCCCCGGATGTTGATATGTTTAGTTGTCACTGTTATTGTCGCTGCTGCTTTTGATCGATAAACTACAATTAGGATAGCTGTATAATAGGAAATAGGAAAAGAGGGAGAGGGGGAGGCAAAAATCTCTCTTTCTCTTTCTCGTCCTCTCTCGCGGCGTCTCATCTACCACTTGTTGCATTCGGATACTCGGGTTGCCCCTTTTCTTGATCCGTTTATCCGAACGACAAAACCAGGCCAATCACTTGAGAATAAGTCAAGGCAAACGCCATTTAATGCGGGGCACTTCAGCCGCCATCGTATATACACAATCACATACACTCGCAGGTGAACACGTACGTACATACGTGGCTTCATATAGCACTGCCGCAAAGGACGAAAATCAGAGAAGAAAAAGACCCACTTGCCCCCAGAAGAAAGAGTCTACACCACAGCTTGCGAAGATGTAAACTAGATCGGCCGCGGCGTGCTCTTGTTTACACATTCCTCGTCCCTTTTTTGCACCGCATGATCGCAAAGACCAGAAGATAAAATACCGGAACTCAATTTAGAGGAACATCAAAGTATCCAAATATTATAATCGCTTAGCCTTAGAACAACCCTCGTCCACAAAAACGACATATTTCTAATCGTTTCGCATAAAGGCCGAAACAATGAAAAAAAAAAGATTAGCCTCCAGAGAATAACAAGTCATAAACTGTTCACTGAAGCACATTCCATCCAGTCTTAGAGTTATGTGTTAAAATTCTCTGGTGGGTTGAAGAGAAAGGCCGTGTGCACTTTTTGTACAGTCTACGAACTTAGTTCGCTCGCGCAATTGAAGCCTCGAAACGCCTTACCCTATTCGGATCATGCTTGATGGGATTCTGTACAACTTGTAGAACTAGAATGAATACATGAATACTATTGATAACTGTACAACTTGAAAGAAAACAATAATAACCATACAACTTGAATGAATACATGAATACAATAATAACTGTACAACTGAATGAATACATACCAACAACTATTTTCTTTGTACGCGCCCTCGCCCATTCCCGCCCATCTCCCTTCCGCCCACGCATTCATGACCCCCGCCTTCCCACCCACCCGATGCACAGAGCCTCTGAAACTAAACATCTAACATTCGAGAGAGAGAGAGAGAGAGAGAGAGAGAGAGAGAGAGAGAGAGAGAGAGAGAGAGAGAGAGAGAGAGAGAGAGAGAGAGAGAGAGAGAGAGAGAGAGAGAGAGAGAGAGAGAGAGAGAGAGACCCGTTACGTTTATCGACGTGGTTGAGCCTCCCTTTCACCTTTGTGTAAGAAGTTGTTGTCATCTTGCCGAGTCAGATTCCATTTCAGATTATTAAGACGGAGGAGACTTTGGTGGATTTCCGTCACGCTATCTATGTCTATGTCTATCTCAATGTTTATCTGTATGTATGCCTGCCTGCCTGCCTGCCTGTCTGTCTGTCTGTCTGTCTGTCTGTCTGTCTGTCTGTCTGTCTGTCTGTCTGTCTGCCTGTCTGTCTGTATGTCTGTCTGTCTGTCTCATTCTGTCCTCCTCTTCACCGTTCCCTCCCCCCCTCTCCCTCTCCCCAATCTTTCTAACTCACTCTTTCCTCTCTCCTCTCCTTTTCCCTTCCCTTCCCCGTCTCCCCCCACCCAACTCTTCCTCTCCCTCCCACCCTTGGTCTATCCCCCTCTTTCTCTCTCTCTCTCTCTCTCTCTCTCTCTCTCTCTCTCTCTCTCTCTCTCTCTCTCTCTCTCTCTCTCTCTCTCTCTCTCTCTCTCTCTCTCTCTCTCTCTCTCTCTCCCCTCCCTCTCGCACAATCAAAACTTTCGCCACTAATAATAGCGACCTTGCGAGATATTCCGTGACTCATACGCCGTTACGCTGCCTTTGTTACGCGATCTCCGCCGCACTGCCTTTGTAACGGGGTCGTTAGTGCGCTGTCTCTGCTTCGTTGTCCATGTTGTGACGTCTAGGTAATTGACGGCAAATGTCCTTTTCCACCAAGGTTTCGAACCGCATGATTTTTACAAATAAGAATGACTCAGCCTTAAAAATAATGACATGTGACTCATTTTTAGAAATAATGAAATTGCAACATTTGAATAAATATATGAAGTGTGATTGGTTATTCAAATATTTGGAATTCTTCATACTGATCCAAAACATCAAATCTAAAAAAAAAAAAAAACATATAAATTGAATTAGTCTTACAAATTAATGACATTTATCGAGTGTTCATCAAAACACTAAAAGCGCGTCAAGTCGATCGCAATTCGACGAAATCTTAAAGGTCTATAACCCATGAACTAGTTTTATCGAGTTCAAATCCCGTTTATGAGCAAGAGTGACATCAGAATGTCGGAGAAGTAAACAAATGAACAATCAATTTAACATGCGAACTGAACAAGTGAACAAATGAACAAGGGCACCAACGAACAGCATGTACGAATAAGTGCGCTCGCCGACGAGAGAAACAAAGACAAAGACAAACACAAGAGGCTTGCGGTCAGCGTAGTGGATGCTTGATGACGTCACGACCCTGGAACCGCCACCGACTCAAGGTGAACCGCACTCGATAACCGTGACGTCGTATGAAGCCCTGCAGCCCCCCCCCCCTTCCCCCTCTTGGCTCTTCAGATGGGGGTGACGTCAATGCCCGAAACTTTTTTTTTTAGGTTTCATAACCTATATACACCTTTCTCTGTTAAGTCATCGGAAATTCTGAACTATCTTTACTATGTGGTTTCCTTGTGATGGCGACCCCTCTCTAATGTCATGAATCCTCTGAGCATAATCATCTATGATTATTGACTCTGCCATTCGTGACACATGACAGACAGACACCCTTCCAATAAGCCAGTTCATTCTTCAGCCCAACCCATTTGCTCAAAGCCGACGACCATAACACCAAAACCCATGCTGTCTTTATGCGCAGAATCACAAAGAACAATCTCCACAACTTAAGAACATTAGAAGAACTCTTCCCATGATCTCACACTTTTCCATTTTATTTCGCTTCGCTTCATGTCACACCATTCACGTCCTCGAATCCTCCTCAGAACTTCACATCACGTCATCCACATCCCTGACCTATCAATCCTAACTTAATTTATATAATTCACATCATTTCACATCATCTCACACATACATATTCTTCCAAACTATTTTACATTCTTCCAAAATCGGTTTCATATCGCATCACTTCATTCACATATACAGTGCATCCTCCCGAACTCCAATGCACATCACCCAATCTTTTTCATCCGCAAACATCCTTCCGATGTTCACTTCACACCATCTCACATCATTCCCATACCCGAGGCATCGCCAATCTCGTTCCACATCATTCACATCCCCAACACCACTCCATATTTCACATCATCCCCATCCCCACGGCATCCACCTCAACTCCACATCATCTCACGCCACTCCACATCATCCACACCCCAGACAGACGCCAGACAGGAGGTGCGCCGTGCCGTGGCGTTCCCGATGGCGGAAATGAGGCGAGCGAAACAGCTGACACGCGTATACCGCCACTCTGCCTATCGAACCCTGCCCCTCCCCATCTCCCCACCCCCCACCCTCGGGAACATTTAGTATAAGCCGGGGATCAATATGAGCCTCTCCCTCTCTCGCTCTGTCTTTCTCTTTCTCTCCCTTGCTCTCTCTCTCTCTCTCTCTCTCTCTCTCTCTCTCTCTCTCTCTCTCTCTCTCTCTCTCTCTCTCTCTCTCTCTGCTTCTGTCTGTCTATCTGTCTGTGAATAGAGGAAAGGAATGAGAAAGGGAAGTTCAGAAGTTGAAGAGAGGGGAGGGAAATGGAGATAGGGAGAGGGAGAGGGAGAGGGAGAGGGAGAGGGAGAGGGAGAGGGAGAGGGAGAGGGAGAGGGAGGGGGGAGGGAGGGAGGGAGGGAGGGAGGGAGGGAGGGAGAGAGAGAGAGAGAGATATATAGAGAAAGAGAGAAATAAAAAGAGAGAAGGAGAGAAAGAAAGAGAAAGAGAAAGAGAAAGAGAAAGAGAAAGAAAGAAAGAAAGAAAGAAAGAAAGAAAGAAAGAAAGAAAGAAAGAAAGAAAGAAAGAAAGAAAGAAAGAAAAAGAAAGAAAGAAAGAAAGAGAGAGAGAGAGAGAGAGAGAGAGAGAGAGAGAGAGAGAGAGAGAGAGAGAGAGAGAGAGAGAGAGAGAGAGAGGCACACACAAAAAACGGCCAAATCAAAAGAGAGAAATAGCCACTAAAACGAAATAGCGCGAATTGTAGCACACAGACAAAGCTTTAAAAGAACACACACAGAACAAACCTCCAAAGAGAAAACAGACCCACAGTCAGACCCACAGACAGACACAGACAGACACAGACAGACACAGACAGACATACGAGCCTCCCGATCACCTGAAGCCCGTGGCACCGCAGAGGCGAAGGAGGCAGCTGGTGTCAGGGGGTACCCGCCAGGAGGACGCACACACTAAAAGCAGCCCAGGGTAACAAAAGCACAGAGGGAGTCCAACCCATGCATGTGTTCATCGTGTTCACCCCGCCCACGTTCTTTGTTCACGCCCGCTCTCGTCGCCTCCGCCCACGTCTCCCTCGGCCGATTCACACGTGGCGGGCGCGAAGAGGCTTGGTCTTTGTTTCTTGTTTATTTCCGCTTTGTTGCTGCTATTGTAAAGTTAGTGTTGTTGTTGTTGTTGCTTGTCTTGCACTGGATCTATTTTTGCCTGTTGCTTGCATGCCGTCGTATGGATGCACGCGGGCGCACACACACACACTCACACGCACGCACACACGCACACACACAGACACACACACACACACTTATATACAACCACACACTCGCACTCACACTCGGCTACAGTTTCTGATTAAGCTTCCGACCTTGTCACCTTACAATCATTGTGATGATGGCGAGAACAGTCGAGCAATTACAGTCATATTGGAATAATAATGATGGTGGCGGTGATCGAGGAGCTTGAGTGGCGGAGGAGGAGGTGGTGGTGCTAGGAGAGGAGGGGAAGGAGGAGGGGAAGGAGGAGGGGAAGGAGGAGGGGGAGGAGGGGAAGGAGGAGGGGAAGGAGGAGGGGAAGGAGTAGGAGTAGTAGTAGCAGTGGTAGTAGTGTTGGTGTTGGTGGTGATGGTGGTGGTGATATGGTTGGTGGTGTAGATGTAATAGTAGCATCGACGTAGCCGTAACGCAGCAGCAGCAACAACGGCAGCAGAGCAAGGATAGCAGTAAAGGCAGAAGTAGTAACGATATTGCCAGTTCTCCCTCCTCCTTTCCTTGTGCCTTTC
>NW_028234440.1:13179573-13182073 GCF_977035675.1 Penaeus japonicus
TCTTCCTCTCTCCCTCCTTCCCTCCCTTCCGCTTCTACCTCCAACGGAACCGTTGTACATAGTACACAGCGCCCCTCATTTGGTCTAATCACAAACCAAAAGAGAGAGAGAGAGAGAGAGAGAGAGAGAGAGAGAGAGAGAGAGAGAGAGAGAGAGAGAGAGAGAGAGAGAGAGAGAGAGAGAGAGAGAGAGAGAGTGTGTGTGTGTGTGTGTGTGTGTGTGTGTGTGTGTGTGTGTGTGTGTGTGTGTGTGTGTGTGTGTGTGTGTGCGTGTGTGTGCGTGTGCGTGCGCGCGCGTTTGTAACGCACATTCTCCGAGAGAACAATTCAAAATCGTGCAGAAGGGTCTATGGACCCCGTCGTGAGTGGTGTCCCAATGGCCTACCGTTACCACGAACCAAAAATCATGAAACACATTGTCCGTTGGTCGGGCGAACTGGCACCGTGAAGGTTATTTCTGGATTCTAAAGCAAAACTAAATAAAAATAAATTTCATCCCAAATCCAAAAGGCAATCCCAAACCCAAACTCCCAAAGCAGGCATCCCGAGAGAGTCCCAAATCCCAAAAATCCAAAAGCTTAAAATCCGGAAATCCCAGATCCCAAGGCCCAAAATTCGCGCCATTCCGCACTCTTTCTCTCATTCCCGCGCTGTTAACACGGCCGATGAAGCGCTCCGCACATTCAGCGCTGAACGGCCGCGCGAAAAAATGATTCTCAAAGAGCGAAATAACACGCATTTCTTTCCCTCTTTGTCTCACGAAGAATCCCACTGACCACCGGAGCAAAGGTGCGACTCCGAAACTCTTTCGCGAAACGTAGATTATAACGAGGTTCGCAGCGATCATTGTGGAGAACGCTTCAATAGAACAAAGAGTGCTCGATAAACGAACCTTCACCGCGCGCTGCTGGTTCGCCAAGGCAGGCCGTAGGGTGGGGTGGGGGATAGGAGAGGGAGGGGGAGGTCATTCAGGTACAGGAAAGGCGGGAGGGGGAGGGGATGAAGGAGGAGGGGGCGATGATGCTCTTGTTGTTCGCCCTCCCACCTAATACTCTTCCTCCCCCCTCCCCCTTCCCCATCCCCTTCCCCATGCCGTCCTCCTCGCATCTCTCAATCTCGGGTGGGGGGGGGGGGGGGAAGGGTCTCTTTACTCCTCGGGGGACAATGCCGGGCCGCTTTTCTCCCGCGGCAGGTCGGAGGGCAGGGGGGGGGGGGGACGTCTCGCCTGTGTTGTGTGCCCGCCCAGAGACGATGCCCTGACCCCCCCCCCCCTCCGAGTATACTACATGGTCATGGTCAACTTTCCTTCGTGAGGATTATCTGGGATACCCCCTCCCCCCATCTCCCCCGCACACACACACACAAACACTCTTTCTATCCCTACCCAACCCCCCTCCCCACGCACCCCTCCCCCCGTTCCCCAATCCGCCGGTATCAGAAGCGCAAACACAGCATAACAGGAAGTGTCAACGGTACACACGTGGCGTGGCGGTTAGGCTCGCTACGGGAGAAGGTCCTCGTGGTATCGCTGACCTGGTACCCATGAGGTCTCCCTGTGGCATCAATGATCTGGTATCCACGTGGTCTCTGGGACACCCACGAACGAGCTCTCACGTTGCCATCAATAAAGTCCCTTCGGCGTACCACTAATCTGGGACCCGCGAGGAATCGTCGCGGTATTAATGACCTTCCCATGAGGTTTCTTTGTGGTATCCTTGGTCTGGTACCCACGAGGTCTCACGGTCGTATCAGTGATCCGATACAGTGAGGTCGCCCTGGATCTCTGACCATGAGGTTTTGCTGGCCCTGCACCCATGAGGTCTCTCTGCGGTACAAGCCTTCATAAGAGAGAGTCAGGCAGACATGTGGCAGACGCAATCTAGGGTACATGTAACGCATGTTAAATGCATAGAAAGAGGGAGATGAAGGGGGAGGGAGGGAGGGAGGGGGGGAGAGAGAGAGAGAGAGAGAGAGAGAGAGAGAGAGAGAGAGAGAGAGAGAGAGAGAGAGAGAGAGAGAGAGAGAGAGAGAGAGAGAGAGAGAGAGAGAGAGAGAGAGAGAGAGAGAGAGAGAATAAGGTGGTATATTCTCATGTCCAATCATGGTTCACAGCCACACATTCTTACCTCTTCTGCAGTCACACCAAACCGTTTCTCTGCATCAGTATTTTCTACTTAAACGGCAACATGCCATGCAAAGATTAATTTTCTTTAATTAAAGCGCATGATTCGAGTTCATATGAAACATGAAGTGGAGAAGAACAGCGTACATTATTTATACATACCAACCAGAATATATAACCCTACAGTATTCTCATTCTCTTTCTCTCTTTTTCTCACTCTCATACACTCACACTCACACTCACACTCACACTCACACTCACACTCACACTCACACTCACACTCACACTCATACTCACACACACTCTTATACACACACACACACACATACACACACACACACACACAATGTTATATATATATATATATATATATATATAT
>NW_028234440.1:13187073-13192073 GCF_977035675.1 Penaeus japonicus
GAGGGAGCGAGGGAGCCCAGCCGCTGGTGGTGGGTGTAAGGCAACCCGTCCCCGTGATATGACACCCCCATCTCTTCCGTGCTTCAAGAGCAGGGAGAGGGAGAGGGAGGAGGAGGGAGAGGGAGGAGGAGGGAGAGGGAGGAGGAGGGAGAGGGAGGAGGAGGGAGAGGGAGGAGGAGGGAGAGGGAGGAGGAGGGAGAGGGAGGAGGAAGGAGAGGGAGGAGGAGGAAGATGGGGGGGGGGTAAGGAGAGGATAGGGGAGAGGGAAGGAAGGAAGGATAGGGGAGAGAAGGAAGCAGGAGCAGAGGGGGGACAAGAGGGGGAGGGGAAAGAGGGGGCCTCGTACTGACTGGGATTGCGATGTATGTTTTGTTTGTTTCTGTTGCCTAGCCTCATTTCCGGTCGAGTGTCAAGAGGTCCTCGTAATTAATCATTGTTTGGCCGACCGACTGGGAAGCAACCGAACGGACACACTTTAGAGTCGCGCGATTGCTGCACACAGGCCTACGCGGTGACAGGACATACGTAATTTATTCATCACTGCAATAACACGTCTCGAATCAACAGCTAGCAAACAGAAATAAAATAAATAAACGCCAAAGATCAAAGCTAGATTTAAAAAGAGGTGGATGGGGGGGGGGAGGTTTGAAGTGGGCTGTGCAGGAGGGGGTTGAGAAGGCGGGGGAGGGGTGGGGAAAGAGGAATTGAGGGAGATGAGGTTTGGCAGAGTGTGTGAGGAACCGAGATGGAGGGGGTGGTAGATGGGGAGGAGGAGGAGGAGGGGGGGGAGAAGGAGGAGGGGAAAAAGGGGGAATGAGATTGGGGAAGTGGGGTGAGTGGGTGGGTGTTGGTGGGGTTAGCAAAAGATTAGCTGCCGTAACAGTTAAGATGACCTCACAACCGGAAGCTCCCATGGCGAAGGTCAGGAGGAAACGTGCGCGCGCGCGCGCGTGTGTGTGTGTGTGTGTGTGTGTGTGTGTGTGTGTGTGTGTGTGTGTGTGTGTGTGTGTGTGTGTGTGTGTGTGTGTGTGTGTGTGTGTGTGAGAGAGAGAGAGAGAGGTGTAAGTAGCAACGGAAAAGAGGTAGAACCGTAAAATACACACGCGCAATAAACAAGGGAAAAGCAGAACAAAGACCGAGCAACATGGCACAAAATAATAATTAAAAAAAAAAACATCTAACGGCAACGTTGCAGGAGAGACCCCGACCGCACACAGAAAAGAAAGAGAAAGGGTGGGCGGAAAACAGAGGAAGGGTGCACGCCCAATTGCAGGAACTACTGTTGCAGGTGTTGCAAAAGCCCAAAGGGAACCTCACGCGCCCGCCCTCGCACTCGCACTCTGCAACTCGCAGGATGCACAGCACACTCGCATTACTCTCTCTTCCTTTCTCTATTTCTTTCTTTCTTCTTTCTCTTTCTCTGTGTGTGCATGTGTATACGGATGTGTGTATGTGTGTATACGTATGTGTGTGTGTGTCTATAGGAGTATGTATGTGAATGTTTGTAAGCATGGGAATGTTTATGTTTGTAGGTATGTACATGTGTATTTGCATGTGCATGTGTATGTGCACTTGTATGTATATGAGTGTGCATATGTTTGTATTTCTGTATAGGAAAGCATGTGTGTGTTGGGGTAAGTGTGTTGCCGGCGCCCCGGGAAGCCGCGAAAGAAGCCCTATCCATCGACGCGCCACGCTCGTCACAGCTCGAGTGAGGCGCCGAAGGGGAGAGGAGGGGGTGCGGGAGAGGAGGGGAGGGGAGGGGAGGGGAAGGAGAGGAGAGGAGAGGAGAGGAGAGGAGAGGAGAGGAGAGGAGAGGAGAGGAGAGGAGAGGAGAGGAGAGGAGAGGAGAGGAGAGGAGAGGAGAGGAGAGGAGAGGGGAGGGGAGGGGAGGAGAGGAGAGGAGAGGAGAGGAGAGGGGAGGGGAGGGGAGGGGAGGGGAGGAGAGGAGAGGAGAGGAGAGGAGAGGAGAGGAGAGGAGAGGAGAGGGGAGGGGAGGGGAGGGGAGGAGAGGAGAGGAGAGGAGAGGAGAGGAGAGGAGAGGAGAGGAGAGGGAGGAGAGGAGAGGGGAGGGGAAGAGAAGGAGGAGGGGAAGGAGAGGAGAGGAGAGGAGAGGAGAGGGGAGGGGAGGGCGAGGGGAGGAGAGGAGAGGAGAGGGAGAGGAGAGGAAGAGTGGAGAGGGAGGTGGAGGAGGAAGAGGGAGAGTGAGAGGAGAGGAGAGGGGAGGGGGAGGGGAGGAGAGGAGAGGAGAGGAGAGGAGAGGGTGAGGGGAGAGGGGAGGGGGAGGAGAGGAGAGGAGAGATGAGAGAGGGGAGGGGAGGGAAAGAGAGGGAGGAGAGGATGAGGGGGAGGGGAGGGGGAGGAGAGGAGGAGGAGAGGGGAGGAGAGGGTGAGGGGAAGGAGGAGAGGGGGAGGGGAGGAAGAGGGGATGGGGAGGAGAGGAGAGGAGAGAGAGGGGAGGGGAGGAGAGGAGAGGAGAGAGGGAGGAGAGGAGGGGAGAGGAGGAGGGGAGGGGAGGAGAGGAGAGGAAGAGGAGAGGGGAGAGGAGAGGAGCGGAGAGCGAGAGGAGAGCTAGCGCGAGAGGAGAGGAGAGGAGAGGGAGGAGGAGAGAGAGAGGAGACGAGGGAGAGGAGAGAGGAGAAGAGGAGAGAGGAGAAGAGGAAGCGAAGAGAAGAGGAAGAGGAAGAGAAGAGGAAAGGAAGAGAAGAGCAGAGAAGAGAGAGAAGGAGGAATGAGAAGAGAAGGAGGAATGAGGAGAGGAGGGAGGAGGGAGAGAGAGTAGGGAAGAGGAGAGGAGAGGAGAGGAGAGGGGAGGAGAGGAGAGGAGAGGAGAGGAGAGGAGAGGAGAGAGGAGAGAGGAGAGATGAGAGAAGAGAGAAGAGAAGAGAAGAGAAGAGAAGAGAAGAGAGGAGAGGAGAGGAGAGAGGAGATGAGAGAAGAGAAGAGAGGAGAGGAGAGGGAAGGAGCTGTAGGTGAAGATGGGGAGAGAGGAGAAAAAAAGATGCGGCTTCTCTCCTAATCCGCCTACAAGCACACACAGGTACACACGCGAGAGGACTTCAAGGCAGAACATCCAGATTACGCATTCATTGCACACTGATACCGCATAAGCCTGATCATAGCACTTGCCACTCGTTTACATACACATGATGACACAACTTATCAATATTAGGACACATTGCTGATTACTGACCCCCCCCCCCCCACCATATTATTATATTTACATATACCTTCACAAAAATCACTTTTACAGACATACACATACAAATGTAAAACACATACACTCTAAATCTCACTATCACTCTCCCTCTCCTCTCCCTCTCCCTCTCCCTCTCCTCTCCTTTCTCCCTTTTCCTTCTCCCTCTCCCCTCTCCTTTCATTCATCACATACCATCAAAAAAATCAAAAAGTAAAGTAAAATCTACAATTCTCCTCAATAGCTTCCATTTGAAGATAAGACCAAGATGAAGCCAAGACGAAATCCAAATCAAAGTCAAGGGAAGCATGGACGAAGCCAAGAGAGGCAAGACGAATCAAGACAAATTGAAGCCGAAGCCAAGAGGACGCAAGACAAACGAAGAGGACGAAACTAGGGACGAAGCCAAGACGAGTCGAATCGAAGCCAAATGAAGCCAAGTCGAGCCGAATCCGAAACGCCAGAGGAAGCCAAGTCGAGCGAATCGAAGCCAAGATGAAGCCAAGATGAAGCAAGCTCGAGCCGAATCGAAGCCAAGATGGATATGCCAAGATTGAAGCCATGTCGAGTCCGTATCGAAGCCAAGATTGAAGCCAAGATGAAGCCAAGTCTAGCGAATCGAAGCCAAGATGAAGCCAAGTCGAGCCGAATCGAAGCCAAGATTAGATGAAGCCAAGTCGAGCCCGAATCGAAAGCCTAGAGAAGCCCAAGTCGAGTCGAACTTGAAGCTAGAGGAAGTCAAGCAACCGAAGACGAAGCCACGACGAAAGAAAGACGGAATATCGTACGGGAAATCTACTTCCCTTTCCTTCCACGTTGTAATAGGCGGGTCCTCACCCTCCGGTGGCTTCGAGGCGGATGGAGGAGGGAGGGTGGGTGGGAGGGAAGGGGGGAGGGAGGAAGGGAGGGAGGGAAGGAGGGAGGGGAAGGAAGGTGGGAGGGATGGGAGGGAGGGAGGAGAGGGAGGGAGGGAGGAAAAATTTTTTTGGGGGAGGGGAGAGAGAGTGAGAGGGACGAAGAGAGGGGAAGTGGAGGGAGGGGGAGGGGGGGGGAGGGAGAGAGAGAGAAAGAGAGAATGAGAGAGAGAGATGGTGGGAGGGAAAAGGAGAGAGGGGGGAGGAGAGATGGAGAGAGGGAGGGAGATAGGTAGAAAGAGAGAGAGGTAGAGAGGTAGAGAGGGAGGGAAGGAAAGAAGGAGAGAGAGGGATAGAGGGAGAGAGGAAGGGAGGGAGAGATGGAGAGGAGAGAGGGAGGGAGAGAGAGGGAAAAGAGTGGAGAGAGAGGGAGGGTGGGTTCGGAGTGGGAGGGAGAGAGAGGGAGGTGGGGGTAGAGAGGGGGGGAGTCGAGTGTGGGGGTTAGAGAGGGTTAGGGAGAGAGAGAGGTGAGAGATGTGAGAGTGAGAGAGTGAGAGTGAGAAGAGAGGAGAGGAGGGAGAGAGAGAGAGAGAGAGAGGAGGAGAGAGAGAGGAGAGAGAGGACGTACACATGACATACGTAATTTATTCATCACTGCAATAACACGTCTCGAATCAACAGCTAGCAGACAGAACTAAAATAAATAAACTTCAAAGCGATCAAAAAGCTAGTTTTAAAAAGAGGTGGATAGGGGGGGGGGGGGGAGGGGGGGGGGAGGGAGGGAGGTTTGAAAGTGGGCTGTCAAAGGAGGGGTTGAAGAAGGCGGGGGAGGGGTGGGGAAAGAGGAATTGGGGGAGAGATGAGTTTGGGCATAAGTGTGGTGAGGAACCGAGATGAGGGGTGGTTATTGGGGAGAGGAGGAGGAGGGGGGGGGGAGAAGAGAGGAAAAA
>NW_028234440.1:13204573-13217073 GCF_977035675.1 Penaeus japonicus
GGAGAGGGGGAGAGGAGGGAGAGGGAGAGGGGGGAGAGAGAGAGGGGGGAGAGAGAGAGAGAGAGAGAGAGGGAGAGGAAAAGGGAGAGGAAGAGGGAGAGAGGAGGGAGAGGGGGAGGGAGAGGGGGAGGGAGAGGGGGAGGGAGAGGGGGAGGGAGAGGGGGAGGGAGAGGGGGAGGGAGAGGGAGAGAGAGAAAGGAGAGAGAGAGAGACGTAGACGTAATACTTAGGTCGCGTTCCCGCTGACCTGCATCTCGGCCTCTGGTGACCTGACCCCGAGTCGAGATGCCAAGATGCCCCTAATTGCCCGCTTCCGAACCCGCGTCTTCGTCACGACAGCAAAGGCGGAAGTACGAATGCCGATGACGGCGGCGACGACGAACAACATAGACGAAAATCCGACGCAGAGGACGACCTCCAAGCGGAGATTCGTCGTGTGGTTTTGGTGTCCACGACCACCCACCCCTCCTCCCCCCTACCCTATCCTCCTCCTTCCCTAGTCTACCCCCTACCCTTCACACTCTGCCCCCTCCCCTCACCAAAGCCAGCCACCAAATATCCGGTTTACTCACACTTCCGGCTAGTTTTATAAAGTGTGCGAGTGAGTGGGTGGGTTGGGTGGGTGGGTGGGTGGGTGGGTGGGTGGGTGGGTGGGTGGGTGGGTGGGTGAGTGAGCGAGTGAGTGAGTGGGTGAGTGAGCGAGTGGGTGAGTGAGCGAGTGAGCAAGCGAGTGAGTGAGTGAGTGAGTGAGTGAGTGAGTGAGTGAGTGAGTGAGTGAGTGAGTGAGTGAGTGGGTGGGTGAGTGAGTGAGTGAGTGAGTGAGTGAGTGAGTGAGTGAGTGAGTGAGTGAGCGAGTGAGTGAGTGAGTGGGTGAGTGGGTGAGTGAGCAAGTGAGTGAGTGGCTCAGTGTGTCATTGAGTGAGCGATTTTGTGAATGACTGACCGACAGGATGGACGAATGAATAAACGAGTGGACGCATTAATGAATGAACAAATGAGTTAATGAGAAAGCAGAGGGGGTAGGACGGGAGAGGAGAGAGGAAGGTAGGGGAGGGCAGGGGAGGGGAGGGGAGAGAGGGCAGGATGATGAACTCGCAGATTCTCTCTCCTTCCGCCTTTTTTGCACGAAGTATGTAATGCACAATCAAGGATATGGATACGTTTGCTGATAAAGTGGACAGAGAAAGAACGGCTGAGAGAGAGAGAGAGAGAGAGAGAGAGAGAGAGAGAGAGAGAGAGAGAGAGAGAGAGAGAGAGAGAGAGAGAGAGAGAGAGAGAGAGAGAGAGAGAGAGAGAGAGAGAGAGAGAGAGAGAGAGAGAGAGAGAGAGAGAGAGAGAAAGATAGAGAAAGAAAGAGACAAAGAGAGACAAAGAGAGACAAAGAGAGAGAGAGAGAGAGAAAGGGGGGGGTGAATATTAAATAAACAGACAGGCAGACAGACAGAAGGACAGGCAGAGCCAGAGCGAAGGCAGCGAGAGCCAGCGCGCCGGCAGCCCGGGCGGAGGACGGGCGCGAGGGTGGAGATAAACAGGTTGCGCAGAGAGCGGAGGAAAGTAGGTTGCATGACGAGCACGGCGACGCGCCCCCACCCCCGCCCCTCGTCAGGTCGAACCAGCAGGCAGGCAAGCAGGCATACAAGCAGGCAGGCAGCAGAGTGGGCCACGGCGAACTCCCCTCCTCCCCTGTCCTCCCCGGGTGCATCTAGCAGGCAGCTAGACAAGCAGGTAAACAGCTACGGCGCCGCTACCCCTACTCCCTCTTCTCCCCTCGCTAGGCCGAACCAGCAGGCAAACAAGCGGCAGCAGGCAAAACCAAGCACCGGTCCAGCATTCTCAAGGAGGTCAGCAGTGCATGTCTCGCCCTCCTGTGCCATCTTCACCTTCCTTTGGTCATGCAAATACTACAAAATTGCGCCTTTGCCAAATTAAAAAAAATAAAAAAAAACGTGAACATTTACGTATGTAAATGAATCATAAATGCATGGTAGTAATAATAACAATAATAATAATAACATTGATAATGATGTTTATGATACCGCATATTAACAACAACATCAAACCACCCAAGAACAACAACAGCAAGCCAATAACCTCCAATTATGGGAAGTGTCTGGTCCTTCAACCTCCGTTACTTAACCTTCCCTTCGGTTTTCAACGAACCCCGCCGGAGAAACCGTCGCCGGACAGAGGCAGAGGCATAGTGTACAGACTGTCATTTTGGAGTCACTTTGTGTAGGTGAGCATTGGGTGTTGTAGTTACTATCGCTATCGCTATCTCTATCTCTATCTCTATCTCTATCTCTATCTCTATCCCTATCCCTATCTCTATCCCAATCCCTATCTCTATCCTATCTCTATCCCTATCCCTATCCCTATCTCTCTCACTCTCTCTCTCATTACCTTACAACATACATATATATCTCACTCATCTATCACCAACGCAGAGTAACAGAAAACAGAAGAAAAACAAAAGCTAAATCTTCCCTAAAACAACATGTAACAGAAAAAAAACAGGAAAAAAATCCAGTCAATCTCCCCTTTCCACCTTCTAGCCCCAAGTAACCACTCCCCTTCCACCCCCACCCCCACCCCCACCCCCACCCCCACCCCTTCGCCTAATTACCTCCGACCTCCCATCCTTCATTAAGAATGTTTACCCGAAGTACTTTGTTTCGCGCCGCCCGACAATCGCTTCACACCCTCTGCCAAGTCTGTGGATGGGCGTGCGCGTGCATGGGTGGCTTGTGGGTGGATGTGGATGCCCTGTGGTCATCTGGGAGGATACTGGGCTTGTGGCAAGATGGTGGGCGGGAAAAGGGTTAGAAGGTATGTGGTAGGGATAAAAAGACGTGTGTGGGCGTGAAAAAAGGTTGGCAGCCGTGTCGAAGGAATGAAAGGCGCGCGTGGGCGTGAGAGAGGTCGGTGGCGTGAGAGGTTGGTGGGCGTGAGAGAGGTCGGTGGGCGTGAGAGAGGTTGGTGGGCGTTAGGAAGGATACCGAGCGGTGAGAGTACGGATGTGAGAAGGACGGGTGGGCGTGTATAATAAAGCGGCGATGTTCTAAATCCGATAAAAGGGAAGAGTAAACAAGAGATAAACAAAAGCAAAAATACAAACAAGCGGAAAGCGACAGGAAGGACAATGACACACGAGTTACAGAGGGGAGGGGAGGGGAGGGGAGGGGAGGGAAGGGGAAGGGGAAGGGGAAGGGGAAGGGGAAGGGGAAGGGGGAGGGGGAGGGGAAAGGGGAGGGGAAGGGATAGGGAGGGGAGGGGAGGGGGAGGGGGAAAGGCAAGGCGGATATTAGCTCTACTTTCTCGCGAAATAAGGGTGTTGACTAAACTTCCATGGTCATTAACTTAAGAGGGATGAAAAGGAATGGGAAAAATGAGAAGGAAAGAAGGAAAGGAAAGGAAAGAAAAGGAGGGAGGGACGGAGGGAGGGAGGGAGGGAGGGAGGGAGGGAGGGAGGGAGGGAGGGAGGGAGGGAGGGAGGGAGGGAGGGAGGGAGGGAGGAAGGAAGGAAGGAAAGAAGGGAGGGGAAGGAGGAAGGGGAAGAGGAGGGAGACAGGGTGGAGGAGAGGGAAGGTGTAGAAAGAGGGAAAGTGAGAAGGGACAAGAGGGTAAAGAGGTAGGAAAAGAAAAAGAGAGAAAGGTAGGGAGAGATAGAGAGAGGGAGGGAGGGAGAGGAAGAGGAAGAGGAAGAGGAAGAGGAAGAGGAAGAGGAATAGGGTAAGGGAGAGGGAGAGGGTAAGGGAGAGGGAGAGGGAGAGGGAGAGGGAGAGGGAGAGGGAGAGGGAGAGGGAGAGGGAGAGGGAGAGGGAGAGGGAGAGGGAGAGGGAGAGGGAGAGGGAGAGGGAGAGGGTAAGGGAGAGGGTGAGGGTGAGGGTGAAGGAGAGGGTGAGGGAGAAAGAGAGGTAGAGAGTGAAGGAGAGGAATGAGAGAAAGAAGGAGAAGGAGAGAGCGTTATAGATAGAAAGACCGATGGAAAGAGAAACAAAGAGCGAGAGACCCACGGCGGAAGGGATTGGCAAGAAGGAAGAGGGTGCTTAGGGGGGGGGGCAGAGTGGGGGCGTAGGGAGACGAAGGGGGGGGGGATCAACCAGGTGACCCCCGCGGGCGCCGGATACTCTCTTCCGCTCTTTGTCGACTGACCCCACGAAATCAGCGTCTATTTTCCCATATTTCTTCGTCCGCTCGCCCCCTCGCGCCCTCACGCCCTCGGGCTGGGCTCCGGACTTCTCGCTTCCACGCCGGCGAAATCATACGTCCCGCTGCTGCTACGACTGCCACTGCTACGCGGAACCGAAGGGCAGGCCTGCTTCCGTGCTTTGTTCCGACGGCGCGGCAGCTGGACCGAAATGCTTAATCACTCCACTAACCTCCTCTCTCCTGGTTCCTTCTTTTATTCTTTTTTTCTTTTTCCTTCCTCTCTTTCCGGTTCTCCTCTCCCTGTATTTTCCCAGCTTATTTATTAACCTATTCTACTTCTCATTCTTCTTCTCTTTTTTATTTTTTTCTTTCCTTCTGTTTCTGTTCCTGTTCTTCTTTATCTTCATCTTTCACCTCCTCCTCCTCCCTCTCGCTTTCTTATTTTTTTCATTCTCCCTTCCCCATTTCCACCTCCACCTCCGCCTACTCCTCCCTTTCCTCTTGCCCTGTGACCTGTGCCCAAGACCACTAACCCATCCTGCTAACACCTCCTTTGTCCAACCTACCCCCCCCTAACCCACTCCAACACCACCCCTCCAACCTCTCCTCCTCCAACTTCCCACCCCTTCTCCACCTCCACTCCTCCTCCACCACCCCCTCATAAGCTAACACCCCCTCACAAGAGCCACTCCTCAACCCCTGCCAACCCCCCTCAAAGCCCCTAAACCTCACAAAATCATACAACCTCACAAAGCATAACAGAGAACGCCAGTCTTCCTCACACGCCTTCCGTGGTAGCAGAGGGAGGGGAGGGGGAAGGGCCAAAGGTGAGGCGGGAGGGGGAGGGGAACGATCTTTACCTGTCCGCCACAAAGAGTCTCATAGCGCTTGTTCGAACTTTTTTTTTCTATATTCATGGTTCTTGTATGTCGCTCTCGCTTCTCGACATTGCACTCACGCACACACACTCAGGTCATACCTCCTCCCTTCCTTTAATGAAAAGGGTAACAAAAAAAAACAATGATAAAACTGACATATTAAACGAGAACAACGCCAATAACAAAAATAACAATGATGATTTTCACATTATCATTGAAGTTCCTTTCCTTTCCTCTCCTCTCTTCTTCTCTCCTCTCTCTCTCTTTCACTTTTTCTTCGGAAGGTCAACGCACTTTTCATTCTCTTTCTTTCCTTCTTTCCAAAAGGTCACCTCGCCATTGGTTCACACTCTTGTTTTGTTCACTTTGCTCTCCCTCCGTCCGTGGATCTTTGTTCATTGTGGCGTTGTTCTCTTGATCTGACCTGCTTGTTCACATGTCACTCTTTTCCCCGTTTTCTTTTTCCTATGTATTATTGTTGATGGCTTTTTGCGGTTTTCTTTTAGGTTGTTCTTTGCTTTCGGTTTGTTTCATTAAGTCTTGCATTTCTTTCTTTGTCACGTTTTCCTTCGTTCGTTCTTTCCTTCGTTCCCTTTTTCTTCTTTCTTTCTTTCTTTTTTCTTACCTTCCTTGCTCCCCTCCCTTACGCCGGCACCGCCAGGGTCATGTGTCCGAAATACATAGGCGGAATTTTAGTCAGACAGACAGACAGACACATAGATGGACACCTAAACAAAGATACAAACAAATCGATCGAAAAAATTCAGAAGAGTTGACATGATTTCATCTCCGTTCCTTCCCTTCCCTTCCCTTCAGCCGTGCAAGCCAAGGGTGATAAAAGCATTGACATAAGGCTAGACCCTAATAGACATAGCTACATGTCCGTCTTTGTCTTGTCTGGGTTGTAGTGGCATGGAAAAAAATAAACACAGAAGCATAAGACAAGAAAAAATATAGAAACACTATGTTAATTGCACAGATAACAGTTAACACATAGCCTCGACTTCCTCTCGCAACATGAATGAAGGGTGCCGTGGGTATCTCACTACCCCCCCCCTCCTCCCACCAACCCTGTGTCCCGGGCCATAACAGAAGCCCCCCTCCACCCCCATCCCCCGCCCACAGGGTAGAGCGATACTTCCGCTTAAGGCCGTCGCTGCTTCCTTTGGTGCAGCATAATTGCTTCTGCTTTTAGATCACAATCACAAAATGAGGCTTATTTGTGAATGGGTGGGTGGGTGAATGGGTGGGTGAATGGGTGGGTGGGTGGTTGGATGAGTGAGTGAGTGAGTGAGTGAGTGAGTGAGTGAGTGAGTGAGTGAGTGAGTGAGTGAGTGAGTGAGTGAGTGAGTGAGTGAGTGAGTGAGTGAGTGAGTGAGAATAACCACCCACCCACTCTCCCTCCCTCACTCCATCTTCCCCCCCTTCACACTCCCTCCATCATCCCCTTCCCCTCATACTCCCCCACCCCTACACACACACTCCCTCCATCATCCTCCACAAACCCTCCCCTACCTACACCCCCACACCCACACCCACCCCCTCCCCGCGACACCGATACCCCGACAACAGGCCCGAGTGAGCGCCGTGTCCTTAGTAACGCGACATTTCCTGCTCCCGACCCTCCTCCGTAACACTAACCGGGTCCTCACAACCGGACTGACGAGTGTGGTGGGCAGGCAAGGTAGGCAGGGAGAGGGGGAGGGGGGAGGGAGGGGGGAGGGAGGGAGGGAGGGGGAGGGGAGGGGGAGGGAGGGAGGGAGGGAGGGAGGGAAGGAGGAGGAGAGGGAGAGAGGAGGAGAGGAGAGGAGAGAGAGGGGAGGAGAGGAGGGGAGGGGTAGGGAGAGGAGGAGTGAGGAGAAGGAGAGAGAGAGAGAGAGAGAGAGAGAGAGAGAGAGAGAGAGAGAGAGAGAGAGAGAGAGAGAGAGAGAGAGAGAGAGAGAGAGAGAGAGAGTGGTGTTTCGCCTTTTTGGCTATTCATTTTTTCTTTTTACATTTATTACACTACTACTTTATTACAGAAATTCCATTTCATGTATTACCAATTATAAGTCTGGATATCCCTCCTTCCCTCCCTCCCTCCCTTTCTCCCTCCAAATACCTACCATTTGACAAATAGAAAAGAGATAACAATAAGTAAACAAAAAAGCAATATATAAGTGTGTAAAGTGTGAATTTAGACACGTTTGAGATCTAACATGTTCCCGACTATAAATGCAGCTATCAAGAAGCTTATCTTTCTTGCACAAACACCGTCAACATCCTGTCGCACAGATTGCACGATTTTGGCCCGTATGATACCTCACACTAAGGGTTATTATTAGAGGGGAATAGAGGGAGTCAGTAGCAACTCCCTCTCCCCCCATCGCTCCCTTCGTCCCCTGCCCCCTTACCCCCATCTCTCCCTCTCTCCAAACCAGCCAACTATCAGGTGTCTCTTGTAATATTGCACGAAAACCTTTTCAATGGATGCCCCTTGTCCCTGGAATCTGTCTCTGGAATCTGACTCTGGAATCTGTCACGTATATATGTGTATGTGTATATGTGTATATGTGTGTGTGTGTGTGTGTGTGTGTGTGTGTGTGTGTGTGTGTGTGTGTGTGTGTGTGTGTGTGTGTGTGTGTGTGTGTGTGTGTGTGTGTGTGTGCGCGCGCGAGTGCAATCCTTAATTAAAGCAAAGCCTGCTGTCTCTCCGGTCCTTTTCTTCGCCCTTCCCCTCTCTGCCTCCCCCGACACATCCTTGCACGATGAACTCCGCTCCCTTCGTCGCTCTCGTCGCTCCTCCGGGACACTTCCGGCGCCGTTCGAACAGCAATGCCCAGGCCGATCTCCTTTCTCTTTCTCCTTCGCTCTCCTCCTGCTTCGTCTTTGTCTTCTTTCCCTTTCTCTCTCACTCCTTTTCCTCGCAAGGGAATGTTGCACCAGATCGGCACGTTACGCTTTCGCGACGCAGTCATTACGAACTCGCGGGAGCGAATCAAAAGAGAGAAAAGCTCAGAAGGCAGTGGCCGAGTGTACTCAAAAGAGCGAGTGCAAGAGAGCAAGAGAATGAGAGAGAGAGAGAGAGAGAGAGAGAGAGAGAGAGAGAGAGAGAGAGAGAGAGAGAGAGAGAGAGAGAGAGAGAGAGAGAGAGAGAGAGAGAGAGAGAGAGAGAGAGAGAGAGAGAGAGAGATAGAGAGAGATAGAGATAGAGATAGAGATAGAGATAGAGATAGAGATAGAGATAGAGATAGAGATAGAGATAGAGATAGAGATAGAGAGAGAGATAGAGAGAGAGAGAGAGAGAGAGAGAGAGAGAGAGAGAGAGAGAGAGAGAGAGAGAGAGAGAGAGAGAGAGGAGAGAGAGAGAGGAGAGAGAGAGAGAGAGAGAGGAGAGAGAGAGAGAGGAGAGAGAGAGAGAGAGAGAGAGAGAGGAGAGAGAGAGGAGAGAGAGAGGAGAGAGAGAGAGAGAGAGAGAGAGAGAGAGAGAGAGAGAGAGAGAGAGAGAGAGAGAGAGAGAGAGAGAGAGAGAGAGAGAGAGAGAGAGAGAGAGAGAGAGAAAGAGAGAAAGAGAGAGATTGAAACATAAAAAAGAGAGGAAACAGAGAGAGAGGCGACAGCAAGAGGCAGGCGAAAGGAAGAGAAAGGGAGAGAGGAGACGAGGCGAGCAGAAAGCTCCGGTAGAACCAGTTGGTCCCGTGACCGAGTGCCGCGTCGGACGGACCGGGATTCAGCCGGTACCCCTCCCCACCCCCGACCCCCCGACCTCCAAGTCACAGGCGAACATCTCCGGCCTGCATTCTTCTGTCTGGCATGCGCGCATTCCTCCGCATACATTCAAATAATTATATGATTAATATTCTTGGCAAACTCGGATCTTTGTTGGGACAATACTCTTTAGAACAACTTAAAATTTTGTTTTTTTAACGAGCAAAAAGAATGGATTAAAAAAACAAAAACAATTGCATATCCTAATAATCTCATCGGCCTATCGTATAGCTAATGATATTTTTACAGCCTTCCCTCTCCCTTCTTCCTCCCTGAAATTCCCTCTCTCCTTCCCCAAATCCCTCCCCCTTTCACCCCCCCCCACTCCCACACCGCCTTCACAAGCCAAGCCACGGTGCTCGCAACTCGTCTCTTTGCCATCAATATTCCTCAAATAAATTCGAGAATCTGTCCTGTAGCCTTCCCAGCATGCAACATACTTTACCGACAGTCACTCGTCTTATCCCTACATACATATAGACTTATGTTCTTCTATGTTCTCCACCCCGAGTGCTTACAGCGATACCTTCACCGTGATGTCCAAACCCCGAACGTGGCGACCCAAGCGGAACGAGACGGGAAAACTGAGGGAGAGATCGTGAGAGCGAGAGAGTGAACGTGCAGTCTCTCTCTACGGAGATGTGTACTCTGCGTGCGTGTGCGTGTGCGTGTGCGTGTGCGTTTACATGTGGTAGTGAACGTGTTTGTGTGTTTGTCAGAACTGCAGAAGTGAAACTTTGTTAAAATCTTAATTGCGGAGAAAAAAAAGAGAGAATAGAGCAATGGTATAAAAATAAATCCCACAAAAAAGGAGGGAAGAGAGAGAGGGGGGAAGAAAGGGGAGGGGGAGGGGGGAGAGGGAGGGAGTGAAGAAATAGGGAGAGAAGATGGAAAAAGAAGAAAGAATGAGATAAGGGAAATGAGAATGAGAAGAATGAGAGGATTGGCAGAGAAGAAAATAATAACAGAGAAAAGGGGAAAAACGAATAAGAATAATAGCGGACGAGAAGTATACATAACAGCCGAAAAATAAAGAGGAAGAAAAATAGACTAAATATCACGCGAAACTCGAGAACATTACGGGAATGTGACGAAAACCTCGCTCGCGCCCGGCCGTTGTGCAAGCGCTGGCCCGGAAGGTGAAAGTGCTGCGGCTATCGAGGGAGAGAGGGAGAGGGAGAGGGAGAGGGCGAGGGAGAGGGAGAGGGAGAGGGAGAGGGAAGGGAGGAGGGGAGAGGGAGAGGGAGAGGGAGGGAGAGGAGGAGAGGGGGGGAGAGGGAGGAGAGAGAGGGAGAGGGAGAGGGAGAGGGGAGGGAGAGAGGGAGAGAGGGAGGGAGAGGGAGAGGGAGGGAGAGGAGGGAGAGGGAGAGGGAGGGAGAGGGGGGAGGAAGAGAGGGAGATGGAGAGGGAGGGAGAGGGAGGAAGAGAGAGAGAGAGAGAGGGAGAGGGAGGAAGAGAGGAAGAGGGAGAGGGAGGGAGAAGGAAAGGGAGAGGGAAAGGGAAAGGGAGAGGGAGGAAGAGAGAGAGAGGGAGAGGGAGGAAGAGAGGGAGAGGGAGATGGGGGAGAGGGAGAGGGGGGAGGAAAAGAGGGAGAGGGAGAGGGAGGAAGGAAGAAAGAGAGAGAGAGAGAGAGAGAGAGAGAGAGAGAGACGGGGGAGAGGGAGAGGGGGGAGGAAGGGAGGGAGAGGGAGAGGGAGAGGGAGAGGGAGAGGGAGAGAGAGAGGAAGAGAGAGGAAAAGAGAGAGGAAGAGAGAGAGGAAGAGAGAGGGGAAGAGAGAGAGAGACAGGGAGAGAGACTTATACTCTTCAACTCAACCGATGTGAATCTGTTGCAAAGTGGAAAGGATAGCGCGAAAGGGGAAAGGAGGCGGAGGGTACAGTCAGAGGCACACGCAAGGCAAGCAAGCCCTGCCCCAAAGCCCACAGGAGCCCAACCGACCGAACATCACTTAGAAAGCTAATCAAAAGCACAAGCAACCTTGCCACTCACAGTCCTGCAAGCATAACCATCTCCTTGTCCTCAACTTTGTCCCTGCCTGCGTCTCCGCTGGCACCCCAGCTCCCCCCTGGCACCTCCCCCTTGCGAAGTGGCACTGCCCCGAGCATACCGCCGTTTTTATAACTGGTGCGATGATGCGAATCTTACTAACAAATAGATCACTTTTGGTGTGTGGCTGCGTAGGGCGTGGGGGTTGAGGGGTGTGCGTGCCTCTCTGGGTCTATGTATATGTATATATGTGCATATGTGTATGTATATATATATATATATATATATATATATATATATACATATACATATACATATACATATACATATACATATACATATACATATACATATACATATACATATAATTACATGTACATGTAATGTACATGTACTTATACTTGTACTTACATGTATACTTACTTGTACGTATGTAATGTTTGTGTTTGTGTTTGTGTTTGTGTTTGTGTGTGTGTGTGTGTGTGTGTGTGTGTGTGTGTGTGTGTGTGTGTGTGTGTGTGTGTGTGTGTGTTTTGTGTGCATGCTGCGTGTGTGTATATATATGAATGCATATATATATATATACATATGCATAAAAGTTTCGAAATCTTCGTGACAACATACTCCGTGGCGAGTAGTACGCAACTCACGCAGCACTGAGCACACGCACCCGATAGAAACGTCCCCTGCATTCCCCGCCTTCCAATCTGACAGGAACGCACAAAGCGGCAGAAGGATTACTCCGACCCCAGTCTACATACATACATACATACATACTTGCAAACTCACAATCACTCTCACTCATCTACCCCCCCTCCCCCCCACCCCCCTCCACTTCCCATCCTCACTCAAATGAGGCTAACAGAAAGTGAGGTAGTGAGTCAGTCAGTGAGGTTCCACAGCTTGAGTAAAAGAGTGAATGGGTGGCCCTTATCCCCATCTCCTCCCCCCTCCCCCCATCTCTTACCTTCCCTTCCTCCTCTTTCTCTCACCACCCCCTTTTATCCCCTACCCCCTCCTCCCCCAACTCTTTCCTTTGAGCGCGAGTGAGGTCTCACAGCGGCCAAAGATTAGCGCCCGCTGACCACCCGTCCAGATGTTTCTCCTCGCTGGATCAGCTGTCGGGTCGCCGCCGCCGCCGATCAGCTGTTTCGCGTTCAGAGCAGCTGCTATCGTGTGCGCGCTTTTTATTTTGTTCTCTTTGTTGTTCTTTGGGTTTTTTTTCCGAACTACCTCGGGTTCTCTCCCTCTCACCATCTATCTATCCTCTCTACTTATTTTCATCTCTCTCTTTCCCTCTTTCTTCCTTTCTTCCTTTCTTTCTCCCCCTCTCTCTCTCTCCCTCATTTCTTTCTCTTCGTATTTCTCTTTCTCTCCAAACCCCAGGGTCCGAAGTCAACCCACCCGATGCCTACACGCCGACAGGCTTCTGTGATGACGTGGGTGGCTTTCGCAGCGCTCTCGTCAGCGCGCAGCGCTCTCGTCATCCTATAAAGCCGCAGCGCTTCATCCTATTATGTTTATCTGTGTGTTTTTTTCACTCGACTTTAGAGAAGTTTTCTGTTTTATCATCATTATTTAATTGTAATTCATCATATAGTTCATCAAGAAAGAGATGCAATTAAAAATATGTCACTGTCAGAGAGAGGGAGAGGGAGAGGGAGAGGGATGGAGAGAGAGAGAGAGAGAGAGAGAGAGAGAGAGAGAGAGAGAGAGAGAGAGAGAGAGAGAGAGAGAGA
>NW_028234440.1:13219573-13222073 GCF_977035675.1 Penaeus japonicus
AGGGAGAGAGAGAGGAGAAGAGAGAGAGAGAGAGAGAGAGGGAGAGAGAGAGAGAAGAGGGAGGAGAGAGAGGAGAGAGGAGAGAGAGGAGGGAGAGAGAGAGGGGAGGGAGGGGGGAGGGGAGGGAGGGGAGAGGGAGGAGGGAGAGGGAAGAGGGAGAGGGGAGAGAGGGAGGAGAGAGAGGAGAGAGAGAGAGAGGGGGGAGAGAGAGAGAGGAGAGAGAGAGAGAGGAGAGATAGAGAGGAGAGAGAGAGAGAGAGGAGAGAGGAGAGAGAGACAGAGAGGAGAGAGAGACAGAGAGAGAGACAGGGCTGAGACAGAGACAGCGACAGAGGGACAGACCGAGACAGAGACAGAGACACAGAGAGACAGAGACAGAGACACAGAGACACAGAGACACAGAGACACAGAGACAGAGAGACAGAGAGACACAGAGACAGAGAGACAGAGAGACAGAGACAGAGAGAGAGAGAGAGAGAGAAAGAGAGAGAGCATACATCAGGGCAAAACTAAAGCTTCTTCTATCAAGCCAGGTGATGTAAACCGTGCATACAAAAAGTGTATTCGGTGTTAATCCACAACACAAATGAATTGGAATAGACGGCACAACGCGACGGCGCGAGCATGACACACGGGGCACTTATGTAATAAGCCATCAGACTAAAAGAACTCGTCTACTCGCTCTTGGGATGCACGGCTAACTTAAGTATTGTTACCTCCTTGTAATACTACACTTGCTCAGAATATCACGGCAGCATATTTTGCACTGGAAGCTGACGGCGAGAGGACAGAGCGATCCGTAATAAGAAACACTCTAGTCATTACAGGAAAGAGTAATTTGTAATCCGAACAAAGGGAAAATATCTAGTAAGACAAAATTGAAATAGCAAGAGCTGATAAAACACAAGTGATAGTTGCCGTTAGATAGAGAAGTTACAGTAAGGTTAAATTGCATCTTAGATAAAAATCAAGGCACGCAAGTTGTGCAATCAGAAACCCACACGTCGGAGGGAAAACTACACATGAATTGTTACAAAAGGAATCGCAAAATAACACGAAACAAGCGACGAGGCTTTACACTGTGGACTGGCGTGCGAGTCGCTGGTTGTTCTGGAATCTACATGGACAATAAGTACGAGATTAATTATTGAAATGTCGGCGTGATTAGCTTGATCTTATCCCCGCCAGATCTCTCGTGTTGAAAGTCGCCTGCAATGTGCAAGATGCTTAGTAACGAGACTGTTTGAGGAGACGCGTTTTCATCACCGCCTGTAAACACTCGCAGTGACACTCGTGCTTATCTCTCAAGCAGCTCACTCCACACACCGTTCCCCTCAATAAGAGAGATCTAGTCGCACCCGAGCCCTCTACCATGCCACCAGTGTGTGCCGGCATGCAAGTTTTCGCCGAACCAGACATCCCTCTGCACTACCAGTACACCCACCCTCACACACCGTTCAATATTCCCACGTCCAATCCTTACCTTTCCTGCCGCTCTTCCAAGCCTCACGATCCCTAGCTTGAGCCCGCTCACAGGCTGCGAGGGAGGTGGAGTCGCTGCCACGATCTTCATCCTGCTCCTTAAGTCCCTAAATCCACGTTAGACCCACAGCGCGACAGTCAGTGCATGCGCTCCCCTCCTCCCAACACCCGCCCAGCAAAGCAACTGAGGAAACCCAAACTCCGCAGTCAGAGCCGAACCGCGTGTGTCGACCGTGACGTCAGTACCATCTGCGCCAGGGCTGCCAACCGATGAGCGCTGTCACGGTACACTTTTGTTATTACCTCTGATCCATCTATACGTTGTTTGTCTTTGTTACGTTCATTTGGTAGACATTTGCAGTTACATGTATCTGCGTGAAAATCATCAGTATACATAATTTTTGTTTATATTATAACATATGATTTAACAATTTTATTTGACATAAAATAATTGCCCCAAATGATTTAAGTGTTTTCAAATCTATGTTTATTTACATTCATTCAATATAGAGAGTAAATGTTAATCATAACAACAATGCATGTGTATATAGATTACATACATATTCATACATATACAGTATAACATACACACGTTCTTACCTCTTCGTGTAAATGAACACACACACACACACACACACACACACACACACACACACACACACACACACACACACACACACACACACAAATGTTATGTGTGTGTTTACAAAATATCATAGATAAACAACAAAAACGGAATAACTATTAGGGTCAGAAAAATCTAGATTAATAGACATATAAATAAGTATTTAGTAAGTGGACAATCATATCATAACTTCACACCTAACCTCATGCAAATGCAGTCCAGCAACCAAGAAAAAGATAACAAGATATCCACAAGACCAATTGATCGATGCAACATGCTAGGAAGTAAGTGAAGACCAATCTCTACCACAGACTAGAGTTCACATTATATAGGTAAATATACACGCATGTATCATAAGTAAACATTAAAAGATCATAAACCTTTGTACGCGCA
>NW_028234440.1:13229573-13234573 GCF_977035675.1 Penaeus japonicus
CAAGTAAACCCGTTTGTAAGAGAAAATATACTCTTTCACTTTCATATTTTTGTAAGGATTTATAAGTTGGAAAAAGGCATTATATAACAGATATACCACCAGTAGGAAAACCTGTGCAGAAGGATAATAGCCTACTCCCGAAGCACAAAACGTTACGAAAGATTTGGAAAATGCTACTTTCCTTGATTTTGTCTTTGTACCTTTATTGAATATATTTTTTTCGGGAGGAGAAAGGGGGATATGAGACATGGAAATTGTTCATGAATTTACATTTAACGCAAAAATATAATGTACTCAGAAAGATGAAACACCTAACATGGATTGAGTTGATGCGGTAGACAGAGTGTCTTTTCTAGTATGCAAGGAGCGCTTCCTCCACGAGAGCACATGCCAGGAAGCGATCAAATCCGTCTTTGCTCTTTGGTTTCCGGCCCCATGACAGACAGCAGAGGGAATATGTGCCTGGTATATTATGGCGGTAAATATAATTGTTTTTAAACGTTTGGTTAGTTAATTTTACCATGTCTGATAAGGTCGCTTTTACAAGTTTTTTTTGCAAATAAAATGAACCAAATATATTTTACCCGAAGTTAAAACATAGGCTAGGCGTGTTTCACTTCCAGATCTAATCCGGAAGTGAACGGAAGCTTGCGTGGAATAGCATTAACTTTGATTATTAATTAATGATATTTTCTTAGTGATTATACATGTAAAATTTGATAGCTTATAAACAAATCGTATTTAGGGCGTCCTAATTCATACAGGTCACTTGAATTATAGTAACAGACTATGAAACCGACTGATTGTTTTCATAGTATAATAATCATATCTATTAATGATAGCAGCCACACATTTATGAATGCGAAAAATGCAAAAAGAAATCTGCTTTTCTACTCCTCAGAACATAATTAGAAAAATAGTGTTTTGATAAATTGGCTTTAAACTTTTGCTAAGCCATTATTAACCTCAAATGATCAGAAACAAAATTCAGTCAATACTAGATTTTGTTTGAGGTTGCACACTACAGTAAGTTTGTGAAGTCTAGTGATACAAAGTTGCATCGTTTGTGAGAATGATTTTCCGCAACGTTGCTCACACACCTGAAGCTAGAATTCTTGGCACAGGTTGTATGTCGAGGCGCAGTAAGTTTGCTCTTTGCTTGAAGTGCTAGAACTTTATGAACGTGCAACGGAATCATTGTGGTAAGCTAGTTTAGTACACTGTTTTTTTTATGTTTTACGTTGTTCGACTCGCTATAAATCTCGCTACATCGTTTTAATTTCTTGTTCCATTTCAATACATCGTTCCTTTCACTTGTACTAACTGCTTTCTTTTTACTCTTCACACAAGCTCTCCTGGCTCCCGTTTCTCTCTCTAATCACCCATACGTCTTACTCTTATCATATCTTCCTCTTCTCTTCTCTTCCACCCCGCCCCCTCTCTCTCTCTCTCTCTATCTTTCTCTCTTTCTCTCTCTCTCCCATGCTCCCTAGCTAGCTCTCTCGCTCATTTTCCCGCTTGGCTTCACCACACGACGACACATCACGCGTCCCCCCTGTGTGGTGGTGTGGGCCAAAACCCCCTGGCCGTGAACAGCGCCACATAAGAGGCTGGTGTGCAAGGTGCTGGCGGGTACGTGAGGAGAGAGGGAGTGAAAGAGACACGCGCATATTCAACATGATGGGCGACACCTGGGCCATCACGTGGGCCGTGCACCATGGCTTTGCTCCGTCTAGCATTTCCCCAGCGAGAGATCGAGGGCGTAAACCACTCTGTTGATCCGATTTAAATCATCCAGCCTATTATACACATAAACCCGACGCGAAAATGCAAAGTCCAAAGGGAAGTCAAAGAACTCTAAATTCACCCGTGCAGCTTTCTCCGTCGACGGGGGAGGCGGGATGAGAGGAAGAGCCGAGTGTCGGGGTGGGGGAGAATGCAAGGCGGCGGGTACGGCAGCCCGCTGTGCTCTCGTGCCGGTGCTCGGGTGCGGCGCAGGGTTCCTCCGCCACTGCGAACAGCGCAGCATAAGGGCCACGGATAAGCCTCCCCTTTGCTCAGGTGGCGAGGCAGGCGCCCCAGAGGATCAGACGTCACACGGCGCACCTGTATTGCTGACTAATTGAATAACAATTGCCTTATTCTTCCATTCGTATTACATAACAAAAGATACATATTTGCTAAACTGCACTGTAAAGTGTGTGTGTTTGTATATATATATATATATACTTTATATATATATATATATATATATATATATATATATATATATATATATATACACACACACGTATATATATATATATACATTTATATATATATATATATATATATATATATATATATATATATATATATTATATATGCACACACACACACACACACACTCTCACACACATGCATATCTCTCTCTCTCTCATATATATATATATATATATATATATATATATATATATATATATATATATATATATATATATATATACACACACACACACACACACACACACACACACACACACACACATATATATATATATATATATATACACTCACACACACCTATATCTACATATGTATATATGCATAGAGAGATAAAAGAGAGAAAGAGGAGAGAAAGACGTGGGAAGAGATAAAGAGGAAAGGTGTGAGCAGGACGAAGCACGCTCGCATTGTGCATAGTGCAACATCACTGCTATTAACATAGTGCCAGCATACTTTACCTCACATGTTTCCCACGTGGAGAGCACGCATGGCCACGCAGGGACGCTTGACTACCACGCCACCGAAAGTACGAGGCTTGGACCAGATCGAATATAAGGTGGTGACCTATGACGCTCAGTCGAGAGGAGGACCTGCCAAATATCCGATTCCCTTGTAGGAGCAGTCTAAATGCTTCCCATTTGATAATTCCCATAAGTGGAGGCCAATTTCCGAGAAGTCCTCTCCTCAGGTGAAGAAACTCGCCGTAATTCGGTGTTGTTCTTGGTTTTCCTCATATTGCAGGTCAGCAGTTTATCCTTGGAAGGTTCTTTTAAGGTTCAGTACTTTCAAGTTTCAGTTTTATTAGTCTTCGGTTCCGACAGTTCGGACTACAGTGTCTCGTTATTTCTAGGATAGCAACATATTAAGCCTTTCTGTCCACCGAGCTTCGAAAGTTCTGGTCAAGCGCGATTTCCCTTTCAGAGTGACACAGTCGAAAGCTTCTTCGCTAAACAAATATAGTGAAAAAATGGTGTCAGAGGTTTACAAGATTTTTCAAGACAACGCTGCTTTTGTCATGAGTGTTGATTCGTATTTGTCCATTTACATGCTGTCTGCATGTATTTCATTTGAGAGACATTGAGATATTTTGTTTACATGTTCACGAATCCTTGTAAGAAGTTCCTCATTCTCTTCTCCTCAGCCATGGCGTGCACAGCCTTCCCTCCTCCACGTTCAAATTGACTCATGCCTTGGAAAATCCGGCTGCCCTTACAGATTTTGTTGCGCCCTTTGGAACCACAGCCTCTGCAGTCTGGCTTGAAGGCTGAAGTAAAACTCGGGCACCTGCTGCATTTGTCTCAAGGTCAAACACTTTAAAAAGGTTTGATGTCGGGGGGGGGGGGGTATAGTATGTTTGTTTGTTTACCTAATAAATAATTCTTCTCATTCAAAATGGGACCATCTCATTCATCTCGGGCAAACAGTAAGTATACACATAAAAGTCAAATCAAAATTGAATCTCTGATAGTAATTTTCTGATAAATAACTTTACACTACAGATTCGAAATTTTAGGTTATAGCTTAACTTCAACGCATCACTTTTGCATTTTCTTTCCATGTCTGCGTTTATTTCCGATACAAACATAAATCACAATCCTTCAAAACGATAACAAATTCAGTTTTCCACACTAAAGACTAGGCGTAACACAAACGTTTCTTTTTTTCTTTTTTTCTTTTGATGCGGTTATTTTCCTGTATTTTAGATTATCAAATGGTAATAAACTATAGATCAATAGAAAGAATATTTGTTCTTTTAATTTATAAAACCAAAATCTAAATCATATCTCAAATAGTTTTTCCTTGACAAGTTCATCTACACAACATTGCCTTTTTTATTACATTTTATCTCCATATCTGTGTAGTTTTCATATATCTACATGAAATGCAATCCTTCCTCTTCTTAAGGAGTCTAAATGCAGCCATCAACGATAAATCATCAATTTGCTTCAGACATCAGAAGATAAAGTGTGTGAATAAAAAAAATATTGGGTTTATTTCTTATTTCTGTGAGTGCACTTTTTCTACAATCGGTAGAAAGTTCAATTTGTTCCCTTCAAAATGAGTCAAACTTCAGCTTTCTCCATGAAATGATGACTTTGATAAAAAAAAAAAGAAAAAAAAGTGCAAACAGCAGGCGATTATGTGATCACCAGAAATTATACGATATAAATGATGTGATGGGTTATCAGTTGCTTGTGATGTACTTGTAAAACTTTCGTGAACACCATAATGTCCATCTAGAACAAAAGTTCCCAAACTTTAATTGAGCTCGTAACCCTTGACGCTTTGTATCAACAACTGCGTACCCTTTGTAATTTTTCTGTAGATTTTCAAAAGTATATAATGAGTGATATACAATATATTATTGAAAACATTTTTGAATCGTGTAGAATCTTGTAGAATGAACAAGATCCTAAATTAAGATAGAGCCATTAAGTTAATACAAGTAAGAAATAGATAAGTAAACATGTATCCCCTGAAATTTCTCTCATGTGCCCCTACGGACACGCGTACCCTATTTCCAAGGCCCCTGATCTAGAACACTAGATATAAGACCTCCAGTATCTTCCATATGACTTGATGCAAGAATTCTACTAATCATCGTTTTTTTTGATCTGCAGTTTTCGCGAATTTCCTTTCAGTATCTTTCAGTCTAGAGAAAAGTCGCAGAATCCCACACTGCGCGCCTTCACATGCACAATGACAACAAGTTGCATGGGCTAGCGTCACTTGCT